>NC_140184.1:47920856-48015856 GCF_963971535.1 Notolepis coatsorum | reverse complement strand
GCATGAGCAGTGAACTCCAAGACCACGTGACTGAACTCAAACTAGAAAGAAACAGACTAAGAAATGACTTAAACTCCATGATCAAAACTGCTAAAAAAAATGTCATCAATGACAAAACCGAGGAAAACAAAAATAAACCATGTGAACTTTGGAAATTACTCAACAATCAACTAGGCTGCAGTAAAAAACTTAAAACCAGGTTCTCAAACATAAACATAAAGACGGACAACACGCTCATCACAGACAAGCTGGATGTAGCCAATTAGTTAAACACTTTCTTCACAAACATAGCCACAACACTGGTAAACAAACTACCCTCCCACTCAGGGCAGTATGGGGTAGAACACATAGTAGCATACTACAAGAACCTAGGCGTCCACAAAGACGACTTCAAACTGGAAATGGTAACTACAGATGAGGTACTGAAAAAACTGAGCGCCCTCCAACCAAACAAGGCCACTGGCCATGACAACATCCCCTCCAAATTCCTCAGAGACTCAGCAGCAGCCATCACCCCAGTCATAACACACATAATAAACCTCTCCATAAAACAGGGACACGTCCCCAAGGACTTCAAAATTGCGAGAGTAACACCCCTGCACAAAAAGGGCAGCAAATTAGACCCGGGCAACTACCGCCCTGTTTCTATCCTTACATCCATCTCGAAAGTCATGGAAAAAATAGTATACGAACTGATCGAAAAGTACCTTGCGGAAAAAAATCTAATCTACGAATTCCAATCTGGCTTCAGAACATCCCACTCCACTGACACATGCCTTCTCTACTTGAACGACCACATCAAACAAGAGGTGGACGCGGGCAAATACTGCGGCATGGTCATGCTGGACCTACAAAAGGCCTTCGACACTGTCAATCACACCATTCTGATTGACAAGCTAAAAGCAATTGGTTTTGATAGTTTATCAGTGAGCTGGATACAATCCTACCTGGAGGGGAGGGAACAGATGGTGTAGGTAAACGGTACCCTATCCCCCCCCTCACAGTGAGCTGCGGTGTTCCACAAGGAATCATACTAGGACCGCTACTATTCCTAATTTATGCAAATGACATGTCGTCAGCTTGTGACTGCAACTTGTTCCTGTTTGCGGACGACTCAGCCCTGCTGGTCTCTGACAAGAACAAGTTACAGGTTGAAAAAGCCCTCAGCTCGGAACTAGGCAAAATCTGCATATGGCTCGCCGACGACAAACTATCATTACACATGGGCAAAACAGAGTCCATTCTCTTCGGTTCAAATAACAGACTCAGCAAGACCGACGGCTTCTCGGTTACAGTGGGTGACAATATTGTCACAAGGAAAGATGAAATTACCTACCTGGGTTCCATCCTAGAGGCTAATCTTTCCTGTGACAAAATGGCATCCAATGTAATAAAAAAAGTCAACCAACGAACTCGATTCTTGTACCGGATCTCCTCTCTGGTAAACAAGAATACCCTGAAGACTCTAGCAGGAGCACTCATTCAAGGGTACTACGACTATGCTTGCACCTCATGGTACCAAAGCACCTCAAAGGCACTAAAAAACAAGCTAGTCAGACTACTGCTTGACCTGACTCCTAGAACCCACCTCACCCCTGCCCACTTTGACAACCTAGGATGGCTTAGAGTAGACGACAGAGTACAGCAACTTGCAATGGGCCTGGTCTACAAGATACACTACGCGACCAAGGTACCCATGTACATGTCAAAATACTTCCCAAAGGTCAGTGAATACCACGATCACAACACCAGAGGGAGCTCCACAAATCATGTTAAACCCAGATTCGGCTCAAACAAGGGACTAAACACGTTTCGTAATTATGCCACATCAATGTGGAACGCCCTACCCAAAGCTGTAAAGGAATGTGAATCACTACCCACTTTCAAAAACACTCTCAAAAAACACCTACGTGAGACAGCAATTCGAAACTGGCCCCTACAAATGTCCTAACCTAGTTGTACAGTAAATGACCAAGTAAGGCTTTGTCAGTATTCCAATGTACAGTGTAAAATGTGTGTGTCCCCCCTAGTCAGTCAGAAGATCCTTAAGAACTTCTACTCATGTACAATAGAGAGCATCCTGACTGGCAACATCACCTCCTGGTTTGGGAATAACACTGCACAAGACCGAAGCAGACTACAAAGAGTGACACGTTCAGCCGAACGCACAATCAGAGGGGGGCTCCCCACCCTCCAGAACATTTACAACAAGCGGTGCAGGGGGAAGGCTAAGAGAATTATTAAGGACTCGAGCCACCCGAACAACTGCCTCTTTGAACTGCTGCGGTCAGGCAAGCGATACCGGAGTCTCAAGGCGAGCACAGAAAGACTCAGAAGAAGCTTCTATCCCCAGGCCATCAGGCTGCTTAACGAACAATGAACACTACACAACAACAACCATCAAACGCACATAGCACACACATCCACACGCACACACTAACTTTAAACAAACACACTGTAGCACCCACTCCCCACACTTTATAGCACACACTCACTTTAAACAAACACACTGTAGCACCCACTCCCCACACTTTATATTTATTGATGAAGGATTGCACTACAACTCGTACACCTTACTGTAAATTGTACCTAAATTGTACCTCATCCCATTTCTGCATTTCTGCTTTGCACTATATAATATTGTACATTAGTACACTGCATAGTATTGTATATTATATGGTAACTCAGTTACGTCTATTCTGCATCGAACATTGTACATATGTCTATACTGAACACTGTGACCTCATTTTCTACTTCTAATTTACATGCTATACTATGTTATTTGATACTATCTTGTCTAGCACAGTCTCTGGAGCGTAACAGTAAGAAGCATTTTGTATGAAAGTATTCTGTACTTCTGTATGACAACTATTAAAGAAACTAGAAACTACCCAACCCCCCCCCCCCACCTCCAATGTACAGCCCCCACCCACCCACCCAACCCCACCCCACCCACCCAACCTCCTCCAATGTACAGTTTCTACGTCAAATGTATATACACTCTTTTTCTGGACACTTTTGTATCACAAACAATACTGTATTTGCAAATCTGATATGTCATAAATGTATAGATGTAGCAGTACTGTCTATCTGTATGTCATGTATGTCATATATGTTATGATGAATTGAAAATGGGGGACCCTGATGTAAACAAGACAAAAGTCTTTCTCTGGTCTGCATCTCCTTAACAATTGTATGTATTGAGCTGTACTGTACTGTACCCATTCGGCAATCTGTTAATAAACTTTTCAATCAATCAATCAATCAATCAATACTTTTTCATTCACATATTCATACTAAAATACGGTCTAAAGTATAAGTATGTTTTTATCGTTTTCTGCAGCTTTCTCCAGAACTTGATTTATAGCCCCAAATGCATTATATTGATGATCAAATACAGTTTGGTAGCGATCGGTGACAGATAAAAAATTTCAACTGGAGGTACTTCTAGAAGTTACTACGTATCATCTGATGTTGACCGGATGGGCGGGGGGTCGTTTATAATTCCGTGGGCAACGTTATATCATTCATCTAGTGTGGGTCATATGATCATCAGAGCAGTTTATATGGAACACGTTAGAAAATAACGCTGAAACTCACCGTGGCTTCCTCGCGCCGTTGGGGGATGAGCGTGGAACAGAATTTTTTCTATTATGGGATGGAGAAATACCGGATCCATTTCCAGGTTGTATAATAGTATATACGTCCAAATCATGTTGTTTATTGAGTTAGGGCGAGCGATCTATTATCCAGTGTGTCAAGATGGAGTCCCGGGAGCTATAGCGAGTGGTCGGACCGAATTTGGATGAGCACCAGTTTCCTGTTTCCGGTTTGCTGTTTGGGCGATCTGCCGATCGGCCACCAGATGGCGCTCTTGAACCGTTAGAGGGTTGAGTGGAGCTCAGCAGTATATCTCAGGTCCCCCCGGAGGAGAAATATGATTTCGATCACAGATTTTTGAAATATTGATATCAAAGACGTGTTACGACGTCTTCGGCAGAATGAGCATGGCGGGCAATGACGAGTTTCGGCGTTTCCGGCGATTAAAGTGTCAACTGGCCCTGTATATATTTTAAGGAACATGTGTCTTTATCCTGTGTGATCAGGGTTGGTTCTGTAAGTCAGTTATGTAACTGGTTCCGAGTTCAGTATACAACCGGTTTCGATAAACTGTGAGTCAAACAAATCCTCAAATGTAATCTCTCCCCCTCTCGTCTTCAACTACCCCTCAACCCCATTCTTTCAATATTCAGTTATTTATGAAATAATATTGAAAGAATATACACCCCAACCCTTGGTGTGATATGTGATTCAAAGGTATGTCCCCTGACTGAGTTTGCTTGTGGCTTGTTCAGGGGCCTGGCACCTGGGAGGAATGGTATTGTTGACAGCGGACAACAGGGACAACAGTGGTTACTTGCTTACTAGTAGACATTCTTAGAAATAAGTGAAACAGCTGAAATATTCCTTTTAAGGCTAGCAGCAATGTTGACTCTGTCAGCGCAAACACACTAGTCGCGCGCGAAGGCAGGCGGCGGGTGGGCAACCAGCGCTTCACTTTCGCTCCCATGTTAACAGACGTAGCTGTGCCCATCACTACGCGGGGTGGAAGTGATCATTTTCGCTTTGGTTGGATTCAGAGGCGTGCGCCACACACATTTTCACAGAAATACACTCAATATCTGCATTATTACCACACATATAGATGTTGTTCAACCAACTGTGTCTGTATCTTTCCCAATACTAATAAACCATATTACTATACTTTTTCAGGAGTACAGTCACACTGATCATCATTCTAAAATGAATTCTAACATTCAAATTAATTATATAATAACTGGTTATACATGCAAAATGGACAATAGAACACTGGAACTGGAAATCTAAAAAAAATCTTCAAACGGGCGGGATGATAGCTGTACGGTCTGTCTCAGTTGTCTAGTCGTTGTTGTGTTGGGTTGTTGTCCTGGGATGTATTTTTGTGTATTGTTGTTATTGTTGTATTGTGATGGGTTTTGTTTCATGTTGAAAAAAAAAAGATTTGATCAAAAAAATTGAAATCTTCAAACGGGGACTGACTTCGCAATAGACTAGGCATTTACAGCTGTTCCAATGTAAATGTGCCTTCCTCCGTGCACTTTTGCCCGCTCTGAAGTCGGACTCGGTGTGCCCGGCCACGCGCGCTGTTCTCGCACAGAACCCGCGAGTGTCTGTGTGGCGGCTGGTGTGTCTGCGCTGTGTGACTCATCACACTGACTTGTGGGTCATGTATTACCGCTCACCGTCTTCCAGCATCGCCACGGTGACGGGCAAGGAGGGTCGGCTGGCTCCCATGGGAGAATATGCCACCACGTAGAAGGTGTAGGCTGTGTGGGGAAACAGCTCTGTCACATGGTACTCTGTGGTGTCGTTGTCACTGGCAAACTGGTACTCCGTGTTGTCAGAACCTGAGGGAGGAGGGGGTACATGATCTTAGTCTATAGTCCATATATCTATACACATACAGTACAGTCGATATGTTTGGACACATATATGAAGCACTGCCTCACACACACACACACACACACACACACACACACACACACACACACACACACACACACACACACACACACACACACACACACACACACACACACACACACACACACACACACACACACACACACACACACACACACACACACACACACACACACACACACACACACACACACACACACACACACACACTGTGCTGTTGTGTTGATATTAATATCATTTCTAATGGGAGTGCTGTTCTGTTATCTGCCACCAGGAGTCGCAAAGTTTCTGCCATTGTGGTGTGTTGGCAGGCTGGCTATATGTCAATCCCATTGTACTGTAAATATCTATCCATTAACCCTCCAGTCACCCTTCAAAAAACCCACTACCTGTCTCCCTAGTGACCGAAACTGCGATCTCAGTAAAACATATCTTTTTCATGTATTGTTCCAATTATTTTTCATGAATATCATTATTAACTTCAGTCCTCACCATACATATAGAATATTTATTAATTTTCAGGATTTTAATTAGGGTTAGGGTTAGGGGGTTAGGGTTACCCTAACCCTAACCTGTCCAGTTCTGCGACTAGGGTGAAAGGTGTGACACTTCAAAACAAATATTAAGAGATATCTTGCAAACATGTCAGGTATGTAACTGTTATCTGTGTATTTTATCTTTTTGTTTGTTTGACTGGAATGTTAGATTTTATGATGTGAATTTGTATATATTTTTTTGATCCACTTTTTCTCCCCATTTTTCTATTTTTCTCCCATCCCAATTTCGTATTATCCAATTCTTCCCTCCCGTTTTGAACGTTGCTAGACCTCCCACTGGTCGGTTGTAGTGAGGACAGAAGCCTTGCATCACGTGTCCCCTCCGTTACACTAGGAGGCAGCCTGTCGCATCTTTTCACCCAGCAGCTCGAACTCTGTGGCGAGGAGTAACGCGTGGGAGGCTCACGCTGCCCCCGATACTTCCTGCTTCCGCCGCACCGGCGTCACCAAACCGACCTGTAGGAGTCGCTGTCCACAATGTCCAATCCCCACCCACCGGCTTTCCCACCCTCTAACACTTGCCGGTGTTAGTATGAACGACCGGCCAGCTGGTAGCAACGCCGAGAGCTGGGCTCGAACCCAGCGTATCCTACCTTAGTGGCGAGCGCCTTGCCCACTGCGCCAATCAGCCGCCCTTGAATTTGTATATTTCTATAAATTTTTTATTTGTGTTTTTTTTTGTTTTTTATTCGTATTTTTTCTTGTACATTTGTATTGTATTTGTTTTGTCCAGGACCCCAGGAAGACTAGAGGCTCTTTCATGTGTCTCTAATGGGGATCCTTTAATAAACATAAACATAAACGTGTTGTTCACACGCTTAATAGTGATTGTTTTTCAAAAACAAACATGGATTATTGTAATGTGAGTCCAAGATGTGATACTGAGCAACTTTTTTGGCATATACATAAAATCTAGCCAACGCTATTCACAAACACACGTAAAAAAAAAGAAAAAAAGGCTTTTTGACCAGAACTGTGACAAGGGTGACTGGAGGGTTAAAAACATGTATCATCTCTATCATCTCTTAGTTGCATCAATATTGTGCTGTCACAACGGTCTCATATTTGTAGGTTAACTCTAATCTTGTTATATGCCAGGAAATGCTTAGTTGTAAGTTGATCAATCTAGTGTGATCTTTGCAGGAAAAACGCTTAGCTTTTTTCAACAGATCTCAGTTAGAACAAGAATGTATCGTTGTGTTTATGTGAACTATTCTACAAACATTCATCCCAGCAAAGTATGGTTTCTACCTGTGGTGCGTTGGCAATGCACAGAGTAGCCAATGATCTGGTCTGAGTTGTACTCAGGTTTCTCCCAAGTCAGCAGGGCGGTGGTGCTGGAGTGAGGCGTGGCGGACAGGTGGCGCGGGGGGCTGGGAAGACCTTCCCTCACGATGACCGTCAGCTTGGCGGTGGCGCAGGCCGTGCCCAGTTCGTTGTCCGCGATGCACTGGTAGTAGCCGGTGTCCTCCAGGGCCAGCTGGTTGATAAGCAGCACCCCGGGGCTTTGGGTCTTCACCCGTCTCAAGGACCTGATGGGCTGGCCGTTCTTCAGCCAGTGCAGGACCGGCGGAGGCTCCCCGGAGCTGTTGCACACAAACCTGGCCGTGTTCCCCCGCGAGAGGGACGCCGTCTCTGGGGCCTGGAGGATCACCGGTGGGGCTGGTCAGAGGGTCAGAGGAGGAGAGGAGCTCTGGCTTATAGGGACATTGTTTATACCATACAATGTCCATCTGGAATTTACATTTACATTTAACATTTAGTCATTTAGCTGACACTTTTATCTAAAGTGACTTATAAGTTGTGTACAACAAGTCAGCAGCAGGTGGCTAAGGGTAAGTGGTATTGTTCGTCAAACAGTGTCGAACTTGAGTGTTAAATGGTAAATAGGCATTTACTGTATAGCGATTTTAATCCAAAACGCTTTACAATTTTGTTCCTCACATTCACCCATTCACTCAAACATTCACACACCGATGGCGGAGGCAACCATTCAAGGTGCCAACCTGCTTATCGGGAGCAATTAGGGGTTAAGTGTCTTGCTCAAGCACACTTTGACACGCTGCCCGGGAGGAGCGGGAATCGAACCGGGAACCTTCCGACTACCAGACAACTGATCTACCTCCTGAGCCCCTGTGTTACACTCTAGTGGTGCATATGTAACGGAGGTACCGCAGTATATCCACATTCACGATGGTACAAGTAGTTCAGTGGCTGTGGATGGTAAGCGGTACTGCAAGTAAACTCACTCCCCAGATGCATCCAGACCCGGAAGCAAGAAGTGAATTCAACTCTCGGTATAGTGGTCTGTGATGCCGCCCGCGACGCGGGAGACCGGGGATCAACTCCCACTCAGGGCGATCCCTTAACAGGGGTCGAATCGAAATTCACAACGCAGTAAGATCACACCGGCTACACGTGGTGCCGCTAGACCCGGATGCCCTGGGTGGAGTGAGTTTAGGGGGGTGAGTCTAACGGAGGTACCGCAGTATATCCACAGTCACGATGGTACAAGTAGTTCAGTGGCTGTGGATGGTAAGCGGTACTGCAAGTAAACTCACTCCCCAGAGGCATCCAGACCCGGAAGCAAGAAGTGAATTCACTTCTTGCTTAGTGGTCTGTGATGCCGCCCGCGACACGGGCGTCCGGGGTTCAACTCCCACTCAGGGCGATCCCTTAACAGGGGTCGAATCGACAAAACACAACGCAGACAAGATCACACCGGCTACGCATAGTAGTATATAGATATATTAGCATAGAAGACAGTAGTATAGGAAAAGTAGCATAGTAGATAGTAGATAGTAGTATAGACATAATACCACAGTAAGTCATTTATTTTTCTTGATTGAAGTGTGTTTTTAGTCAACGGTGGGAAATTGGGTGTGTTTCAGCTGCCCTGACTGTGGTGGGAAGTTCATTCCACCATCATGGAGTGTGGACAGAGAATAGCCTGCTTTGCTTTGATGACCCTCAGGAGCTCGAATAGGACTGGATCTCAGGTGGTCAGAAGATGCAGAGCGTAGGGGTCTTGAGGGTGTGTAGATAAGACCATTGACCAGAGGTAGGAGGGAGCGGCTCCCTTCGCTGCACAGTATGCCACGTCAAGAACCTTGAAGTGGATTCGTGTGGCAATGGGAAGCCAGTGCAGCTATCTGAGAAGTGGGGTGACGTGGGCTGTATCCCAGAGATAGTGTTATTGTTAAGACCCCCATCTCTATAACAAGTAATGAATCCTACCAGAACCTCCTTTGCCTTACCCTGTTTCCCCTCAGCCTTCCTACTGTCTAAATGTGGAACAATGTTAAAGGGATCACCTGCTTTCTGTACAAATCTTAACCTTGTATCTTAAAATCTATATTGTTCTTGTTTTTCCTATCCATGGGTACCGAAGACGTCACTTCCGAAATGCCTGCGGCCATATTTGTGTCCTTTTATTTTTTTGCATCCATCCCCATACACCGGAGATAGCCTGAAGGCTTTCAAGAGTATGGGTGCCTATCGGACGCCGTTGCAGGATGGGTGAACGACACCAAGATATGGCATCTGGAGACAAAACATATATGTCATCACAGGACGTGTAAGTAATTCAACAGCCATTATCAACGTGTTATTTTGGTGGTGTTAAGTCTAGAGTGCTAATTTTAGCTAGCGAGTTGTTACAAGTAACGTTACAGGTGCGACTTTTCAGACTGTGATGGCCATAACGTTATCATGCCTTACTAATCTTTAAAACAATAACGTTAGACTAACGTTACCACACAAGTTCAAATATTATATCGTTATGTATTTGAACAATTTTGTTAACAGTTGCAGTTTTAGGCAGTTTAATATTTTCTTCTGTTTTCTTTTTAGCCTTTCGCTAAAGTTCTCTAGGCTATGTTTATTTTTTACTGGCAGGTCTAAGTTAATTAAACACTATTTATTTGTTTAAAAAAGTTATTGCTTTTCTTTTTTTTTATGATATTTTTATTGATTTTCACCATGGTCCATACAAACAATATCTTGACTTCGCCTTAATTTATCTCAGCCGTCTGCAGTACAAATTGCATCAATTGTTAATAATTCTTACTTAACTTAAAAGTTGCGGTGCAGAAGTACCAGTACATACATGAGGACCCATACAGTCAATAACATCCTATACTTTTTTTTCTTTTTCTAGACAAACAAAAACAATAACAAAAAATAACAGATAACAAAATAATATGTTATGGTACATCTCCAATACATCTGCATCTACCATAAAGCAAACAAATAACAAAATAATATGTTGGAGTGCATCTTCCTGATACTCTACTCCCTTTACACAAGGTTAACTTCACAATTATCCCGAATGGTCATTTCTGTATACCTTAACACATCCACCGCCGGAAACAGCTTACGACGTGTTTCAAGTTCATGCGAATTCTGCCATTCCACGGTGTACGACATTATTGAGATCATATTTCATTTTTTCACCATGTTATTCATAATTCCCTCACGGAGCCTGGTCTGATGCAGTGGGAGCCTGCACAACTCTGCAACGCTTCAATACTGCCGCCTGGTGGATGATCGGCGAGTTGCAACCGGAAGTGGATATCTGGAGATCTCCGGTGCATCTGGCAAATGCATCCGGCACTCGCATATTGTTGCGGGACTGTAGACACACGTCCGTGTGTGGCGATCGCTGCCATAACGCAATAATCGATACGAATTGGGGCGTTTATTATGATTATACAAACCGGAAATGGATTTAGGAGATCGCCATCAAATAAGTTGGATCTTTTTCCTCCAGTCTCATCGGCGAACGGTAAGAGGACGCTGACGTTACTTTCAGCCTGTTTGTTTATTATTATCAATGCAAACTGCTCTGATCAATATATCACCCATACTACATAAAGCATTTACTGACGGTCACGGAATTATAAATGACCCCCCCCCCCCCCGTTCATCCGCGCATGAAAAGTCATAACGTTTAGGATCATGTACAGTTGACATTTTTAATATAGCGTGTATCGCCAACAAACGGCAGTTGATAATCTATATATGCGTTTAGGCCTATAGCTCACGTCCTAGGAATTACTGCAGAAAACGATAAAAACCTATTTATATTCTAGACGGTATTTTCGTATGAATATATGAATGAAAATGTATAACGTTCCTACATCCTGAACGATAGATAATCGATGTTGAATGGGCCATAGTAATGTCAATTTAGCAATACAATTTAAAAAGTTATAGCCCTGCAAAGAAGGTAAACATCTCCATAGGCTTAGACTGGTGGCAGTGATCATACATTGATAGATAGAAGCGTGGCAGGGAATGTGTTAAACAAATGAAGATCGTAGCGGTGGAATACTTTTTCAAAAATGTTATGGACCTCCCTCCAGAAAGGCATCAGCAAGGGACAAGACCAGAATATGTGGTAATGATTTGCCTCTGAGAGGCCACACTGTCTCCAGCAGTTGGAAGATTTGGTATGGTGACTCCCTTGAGCTGGAGTACTAAAGAACCTAATCAGGGATTTCCAACAAAATTATCTCCATACTGGTGAACTTGATGGTTTCCATTGTATTTCACATAAATCCTCCCATTCCTCTTAATTTTTTTTTATTTTTTTTATTTATCTTTTCCCCCCTCCTTTTTCCTCCGATTTTCTCCCATCCCAATGTTAGTCGTTATGCCAATTCCCAATCCCCTTCCTGGTCGCTGCGCACTTACCCCCCACAGTCGGTCTGGGAGAGTGGAGGCTATCACGTGCTTCCTCCGACACACGTCTAGCCAATCAACCGCTTCTTTTCACCTGGCAGCGCGGACTCTCACTGAGAGCGTGTAACGTGTGGAAGGATCACACTACCGCCCTTAGATCCTATCCGCGCTTAGCAGGCGCCCCGACCGAACTGTAGGAGTCGCTGTTTACAACGACCCGGACCCACCCCGCCAGCTTCTCCCACCCTCTAATACTGCCAATTGTATTAGTGTGAACGGCCAGCCAAGCTGGTGACAACCCCGGAGCTGTGAGCTGGATTCGAACAGGCGAATCCAGCGTCTCCGGGGTTGGTGACGAACGCAATCTCCGCTACACCACCTGACCGCCCCCTCCCATTCCTCTTCTGTTATATTTAGGTTTCCCTCCCTTTCCCATTTCTGTTTTACATACAATGAATTACCTTTCGTCTGTTGTAATCCCTTATAGAGTCTTGAGATGTTTTTTTGGTTTGAGTTCGAGACATAAGCCTCTCTGAAGACTTTTAATAAAATATTTTCAAAAAGTGTTTGTTTACTTTGCTTCAGTAGTTGCTCGATATAGTGACGAACTTGAAGATATCTGTAAAAATCTTAATTTTTCAAACCATGCTGCAACTTCAGATCTTGAAAGCTATTCATTGACCCCTGATGTAAAAAGGTACAATATGCTGTTAGGCCTAGAGTCTCCCACCCTTTAAACCAGACCTGGGCATTGTACGGCCCGCGGGTTGATTCTGACCGGCTCACGAAAGATTACATGATAATAAAATTATTATTATTTTTTTTTTACTTTTTTTTTTCTTCATGTCAACGTTCACACGCACAATATACGCTTACCTAGGATTTGACTTGATTCAACAACAAAGCAGTCGGGGCAAGCCGAAAACGGTCGAAAGTGTGGTTATTTGAAGTTTGGATTTCTTTTTTCACAACTGAGGTAGGTAGATTACATTTTTGGAGACTAAAGTACAGAAAAAGTGTACCGTTGGGTACCGGTATCGATTCACAGGTACCGGTACCGTATTGGTTCAAATGTGAACGGTACCCATCCCTACTGAACACACAACTCTGCAGGGCAAGGGCATGAAATGCATACAGTAGCCATGTGAAAGCCTTCATGACAAAGTTGCAATTAATTTCAAGGCAACTAGGCAGCAACAATCTCAAACACATGAAAACCCTGAAAGAAGTCAAACCATCAGCTGATCACTGGCACAGGTACTCATCCATGTTGGGAGCACTGCATGATGAATTTTCAAGGCGTTTTCAAGATTTCAAAAAGGTTGAGGATGAAAGGCAGCTGGTTTCCTCTCCCTTTACCTGCAGTGTTGATAGTGCACCCACTGATGTTCAGCTTGAACTCATTGACCTGCAGTCTGATTCACTACTGAAAGAGCACTTTAAGTCAGCATCACTGCTAGAGTTCTACTCTGCTCTCAAGGAGGAGAACTTTCCAAACATGAGAAGACAATCATCAAATTTGCTGACGACACAGTAGTGGTGGGCCTGATCTCTGCAAACGACGAGAGGGCCTACCTGGAAGAGGTCAAGGTCCTGGCGGGATGGTGCCAGGAAAACAGCCTCTCCCTGAACGTCAGCAAAACAAAGGAGATGATTGTGGACTTCAGGAGGTCGGGGGTCAATGACTACAGCCCCCTCAGCATCGACGGGGCACCGGTTGAGAGAGTGAACAGCTTTAAGTACCTCGGAGCCCACATATCCGAGGACTTGACATGGACCACACACATTGACAGTGTTGTGAAGAAGGCACGACACCGCCTCTACTTCCTCAGGCGCCTAAGGAAGTTCCAAGTCAGTCAGAAGATCCTTAAGAACTTCTACTCATGTACAATAGAGAGCATCCTGACTGGCAACATCACCTCCTGGTTTGGGAATAGCACTGCACAAGACCGAAGCAGACTACAAAGAGTGACACGTTCAGCCGAACGCACAATTGGAGGGGGGCTCCCCACCCTCCAGAACATTTACAACAAGCGGTGCAGGGGCAAGGCTAAGAGAATCATTAAGGACTCCAGCCACCCGAACAACTGCCTCTTTGAACTGCTGCGGTCAGGCAAGCGATACCGGAGTCTCAAGGCGAGCACAGAAAGACTCAGAAGAAGCTTCTATCCCCAGGCCATCAGGCTGCTCAACGAACAATGAACACTACACAACAACCATCAAACGCACATAGCACACACATCCACAGGCACACACTCACTTTAAACAAACACACTGTAGCACCCACTCCCCACACTTTATATTTATTGATAAAGGATTTGCACTACAACACGTACACCTTACTGTAAATTGTACCTAAATTGTACCTCATCCCATTTCTGCTTTGCACTATATAGTATTGTATATTAGTACACTGCATAGTATATTGCATATTATATGGTAACTCAGTTACGTCTATTCTGCATCAAACATTGTACATATGTCTATACTGAACATTGTGACCTCATTTTCTACTTCTAATTTACATGCTATACTATGTTATTTGATACTTATCTTGTCTAGCACAGTCTCTGGAGCGTAACAGTAAGAAGCATTTTGTATAAAAGTATTCTGTACTTCTGTATGACAACTATTAAAGAAACTTGAAACTTGACATGCTCAGAAGATGTTGGTTCTCTTTGGATCCACCTATATGTGAACAGACATTCTCAGTCATGACGTTTACCAAGTACAGGTACAGATCCTCTCTCACTGATGAACATCTGGCAGCTGTGCTTCGCATCTCCACCTCAGACATGCAACCTGACTTTGATGGACTTGTTAAAGCTCAACAGAGACTGGATTTATCACACTGAATGAAAAAAAAAAGAGCTGAAGAACACTAAAATGTGGAAATATAACAAGTGAAGTGGGACACTTGATATTTTCTTTTCTTTTTTTTGCACAGTTCTGAAAACATTAAATGTTTAATATAGGCATGTAAAGTAAAAAAGGCTACTGGGACACTTTTCTTTACACAGTTCAGTGACATGTCTTGTTTATTTTGGCTATAAGATGATGCGATGTCTTTAGAAAGCTAAGAAAATCCTTGTTTCAATAGTATATGAAACTCAAAATAATAACTTTATTTGTATAGCACTTTTTCATACATGCCCTTTGTTATTAATGTTTCACATTTTGTTTATCATTTTGGAAATAAATTATATTTGAATAAATGATATTTTTGAAAGCTAACCTCACCTTTTAATTGCCAAATAATAACATACACTCTTACCAGGGGTCAAAACAATGCCATTTACTGCTTTTTATATAGAAAAAAAATGTATATTATGCATAATTGAGTTTGGAATTTTGGCCCGGCCCTCCAACATATTTTCAGTTGCTCATTCGGCCCCCCGGGAAAAATAATTGCCCACCCCTGCTTTAAACCGTACGTCCATTATTTTGGGTACGAACTCTTGGTCATACGCACACCATCCCAAAACCTTTATGGCTTCTTTAAAAAAATGTGGGGCTGTTACCTTACTCCACAACTTAAGTGGTAAACTAATCCATGGATTTCCCAACTCCCTTAGATCATTCAACAAAGCCTTATCCCCAATTGCCGCTTGAATTGGATACTCTTCTGTTACCGCCATCTCGATCTCCTTCCACCTGGCAAAATTTTCTGGATTACACCAACACATCATTGGTCTTAATTGAGCTGCAATATAATAGTCCTTCAAGCATGGAAGTGCAACCCCTCCCCTGTTCTTTGCTAGTTGTAGACTCTTGTATCTAATTCTAGGTCTCCGCCCTTGCCAGATGTACCTTGAAATAAGTTTGTCCCATTCCTGAAATTTTTGGTCAGGTAGGTCTAGAGGGAGGGCCTGGAACAGATAGAGTAATCTCGGCAAAATATTCATTTTTACCGATTCAATTCGTGATCCAAAATTCAGAAGAGGTATTGCATCCCATCTCCTTATGTCTTCTTTAATCTTTTGATTCAAGGGGAGGAAGTTAATGGCGAATGATTTTGACAAATCGTTTGGTATACTCCCAAATATCTCATGGATTCTGCTTCTCATTGTAATTCAAATTTCGTCTTTATATTTCTTGAAGGGCTATATTTAAAACTAAGAATTTGCGTTTTCGTTACATTCAATTTATACCCTGATAATGACCCATATGGTTCTAAAAGCAAAAATTACTTTAAGTGAATGTTCTGGGCTTGATAAATACACTAATACATCGTCCGCGAATAAGGACATTTTTTGTTCTCCCCCCTTCATATCTATCACTTTAATATTTGTATTCTGTATAATCCACTGACTCAGGGGTTCAATTGGCCAATATATTGCATATATAGATTATCAAATGCCGTTTGTTGCCGATCCACGCTATATTAAAAATGTCAACTGTACATGATCCTAAACGTTATGACTGATCATGCGCGGATGAACGGAGGGGGGGGGGGGGTCGTTTATAATTTCGTGATCATCGTTAAATGCTTTATGTAGTATGGGTGATATATTGATCAGAGCAGTTTGCATGGATAATAATAAACAAACAGGCTGAAAGTAACGTCAGCGTCCTCTTACCGTTCGACGATGAGACTGGAGGAAAAAGATCCCACTTATTTGACGGCGATCGCCTAAATCCATTTCCGGTTTGTATAATCATAATACACGGCCAAATCGTATCGATTATTGCGTTATGGCAGCGATCGCTAATTGTTTCAATTCCGATTGTAAATCGTCAAATTATTTTTGCCGAGACCTCTTTAAGTGGGCACTGTATCCAATTATTTTACCCCGCAGAACTGCTTTACATGCATCCCAAAGTATCGGAGGGGAAACCTCTCCATTGTCATTCTGTTCCAAGTACTCTCTAATATCCACCTCAATTTGATCCTTCATATGATTCAGGACGAGGATATTTAATCTCCACAGAGTATTTCTCTGATCCTGTACTAGATACATTTTTTAATAAACAGGGCTGTGATCCGAAAGGTTCATAGTGCCTATTTCTCAGCCACCCATCATGTGTAAGTCTTTACCAAAAGCAAAGAAGTAATCAATCCTTGAGTACATCGAATGTGGGTTGGAGAAAAATGTGTAGTCCCTCCTTTGTGGATTCAACTCTCTCCAAACGTCTATTAACCCAATATCCTTCATTGCAGTATTTATTTTCTTGTTTGTCAGTTTTGGCTGAGTTATGCGTGTTTTGGAGGTATCAAGATTAGGATTTAATCTAATGTTGAAGTCCCCCCCGCAAATCAGGACCCCCTGAGTCTCAGCTATTATCAAATCAAATAGAATCCTATAAAATTCCCATTTCGAGTTATGTGGGGCATAAATGTTTAGTAAAGTTATCAATGTCCCGCCCAAATTTCCTCTTATCAAAACATATCTCCCCTCTGTATCTTTCTTTTCAAATATGAGTTCAAAACAAAGTTTGCTGGAAATTAGTATCGCCACTCCCCTCCTGTGGCCCGCCGGATATGAGGATGAAAACGATAGGTTATGTAGATAACCTAGTTATATTAGTATTGGCTGAGCGTCCCGCTCTGAGCCTTATGAGATACCCCTTATCTCCTATGATACCTACTGTATCTCCCACGAACAAAAACACATGCACCCCACCTGTATGGGGCCCCGCCCCCATGGTGGCACCGCCCATATAACCGTGACTCTGGTCACCAAACACTCTTCCTCGCCAAATCCCGTCCCAGGAAAAGATCCCTCAAGAGGGAACTCAGGGCCGCGCAGAGCGGGACGCTCAGCCAATACTAATATAACTAGGTTATCTACATAACCTATCGTTATATATCGTATTTGCTTTGCGTCCCGCTCTGAGCCTTATGATATATGGGGAAGAGCGGACGCGAGGCCCGACAAATGTACCCCCTGAGGACCCGTAAGCCCACATCAAGGGGTGCGGGGAGCCCTGTCACCCCATCCTTCCTAATGAAGGGGGGGCGCAGTCAACTCCACCTGAATGCGAACAAGAGGGAACTAGAACCCCTTGAACACACCGTACAGGCGGAACCACGTGTGACCCAACACACTGTGGCCCATACCCATACACTCCTGCTACCCGACCAAAGGACGGGAAGCAGGAAAGGCCACAGACCCCAGAACCGCCTGGGAGACAGAACCCCCGGTCATGTCCATGAGGTAAAACCTTACAAAGGGGCCCTGGGAGGACCATGAAGCTGCAGCACAGATGTCCTCCACCGAGGCCCCACCCAGGAGAGCGGCATAAGCAGCCACCCCACGAGTGGAGTGCGCCCTGACGCCCCCAGGGGGATCCTGCCCAGCCAACGTGTAGCAGAGGGTAATGCCCTCGCACAACCAATGGGACAGGCGCTGCTCCGACAGTGCCTTACCAGCACGAGCCCCTCCGTAACAGACAAAGCTGGTCGGTAACCCTGAAGTCCTGAGTACGGCCGAGGTAAATCCCCAAGCACGGACTGGACATGACAGGTGAAGGCCCGCATCTAACTCACTAGTGTGAGGAGGAGGACGAAACGCCTGAACCACAATATCCCGGGAGTGGAAGGAACTCCGGATATTCTTAGGCACGAAAGCAGGATTAGGTCGCAGAGTGACACTGCAATCGGTCCGAAAAGACAGGCACTCTGGACGTACCGAGAGCGCACAGAGCTCACCTACGCGTTTAGCGGAAGTGACAGCCAGTAGGAACGCGGTCTTGAAGGACAGCTGTCCCAACGGCGCCTGCTCGAGCGGCTCAAACGGGGCCAAGGACAACCGACCGAGGACCAATTGAAGATCCCAAGTCGGAGCCAAGGAGCGTTGCACCGGCTTAACGCATCAAGCGCCAAGCAGGAAACACTTCACAAGAGGGTGGCTGAACAAGACATCCCCTCAAACCCCTCATGATAGGAGGATATAGCTGCTGCATATACCCTCACCGTCGAAGCCGACAGTCTATCAAGGAGAGACTGGAGGTAACTAAGGACAGCATCCAGGGGGCAGGAGACTGAGTCCCGGCCCCCCGCCTTACACCACACTTGGAACATACGTCATCTGCCCGCGTAAGCGCGACAGTGGAGGGAGCATGCGCATTCCAGATGGTAACACCATCAGGATCAAGAACCTGCGCCCCTCAACGTACCCGTCCCAACAACTGACCTAACAGATGTATGGGGAAGAATCCCTGGCGGCACGGCATCGGTCCCAGACCTGCCTGGCCATGTCCAGACATAATCCTCACCCGTCAGGATGAGGACCGCCCCGCGACAGTACCTCTGCACCCACATTCTCCCTGCCGGGGATGTGGGGAGCCCTCAGGCCGCGCAGATGGAGGACGCCCATAGCCAGCCGCCCGCCGCCTGGTGCAGACAGGGGGAGCGTACTCCTCCCTGTCTGTCGATACACGACACTGACGTCGTATCGTCCATCCTGATCAACACCATTTGTGGACCAGAAGGACCGCTTTCAACACCAACACATTGAACGTAGCGCAGACCGGGCAGCATGGTTTGCCAGCTGCCCCCTACTGCGTTGGCCCGACGCGTCACCAGCGAGGGAGGCGTCGGTGAAAACGCGACGTGAGACAGCGCCGTAACCGTCCTAGGACGGAACCTCCCGAGCGTGTTGACAACACGCTCTGAGATGGATGCCCATAGCCCTCCAACCGTTGACTGGGAAGAGGAGTACTCTACATCCAGTCTACAGCAACCCCAGGCTGGTAGAGACCTGCCTGGTACGAGACCTGACGATCCACCTTGACCGCGAAGGACCAGAACGTCATCAGGGCAGAACACTCCGTAACCCCGGACGACGCAGAGGCCCCAGTGCGGCCTCCACGCACTTGGTGAAGATGCGGGGAGCCAGAGAAAACCGAACGGCAGCCTCTGGTACTCATACGCCAACCCTGCAAAGGAAGCGTAGGTAAGCCCTAGGATGGAAGATCGGGGATGCGCATACGCATCCTACAGGTCTATGGAGGAGAACCAGACCCCCACCTGACAGTGTTCAACAGGTAGGAGACGATCCAAAAAATGCTGAACCTTCCCATGGGACAGGTCCAGCCTGGGTCTTACACCCCTCCCTCCCGACTTCTCGGGCAGAGAACACCGGGAGGAGAACGCCACGACGATGGCTTGCTTCGTCCACAGAGATTGGATCTCGTTGACCAGAGCTGTCACTGCTGGAGACCCTGACAATAGGGTCTGTACCAAACCTGAAAACGGGTGGGGTTGTGTAAACACAAGTCCCCGCCTCAGCGTTCTCTCCATCCACCTCGACATATGGTACTGCCGTAGTCATATGTGACGACACTCCCAACGCACCCGCCGTCACGTGGCGCAGGTCCGCCAGGAACTGTAGATAGTTGGCCCGGTCCCCCCGCTGTGCGTAGCCAAACCTGGAACCGTGCGAGGAGCGCGTTCCGTGTCGGAACACCTGACCCTGACACCACCCACGAGGCAATCGCACCCAAGGGGGAACCCCGACAGAAAGGGCCGGTCTGATACGGGGGGCTTCCGATGAAAAAAGCCCCCCCACTGAACACCCCTCCAGAACATGCTGAAGGAGTTGTTCTGCAGCCGGACATGCAAGGTGTAAGGCCCCCATGGGTTCCTACACACCGTAGCCCTGCAGTGATATTACTACCACCCCAAATCATGTGAGCTGCGACCACTTGCCAATATTTCAGGAGTGGGAGGCACCAACATGATACCTGGCCTGGCGAAGGCGAGGCCGGGGAAGCCTGCACTGTGTGCCTCAAAAGGTTTCGAGCCCCCCTGCTGACAACACTTAAGTTGACAGACGTAACACCAGGCTCAATCAACACAGTTCAAGGTGTGGGAGCCGCTTGACAGCACAACATTCTCACGGACAGACCCAGGCTCAGCCATCAACTGGGTGTCAGCCCCTGTCCCCATGAGAAGCGAAAAGGGGGGCCGCCCGCGCATAAACGAAGGCACGCGGCCCGCAGCCAAAGGAAACAATCAGAGCCCACTTCTTCCGCTGGTGTTGGGGAAGGGAGTGATCGGAGAGCGGGCTGCTCGCGGCAGGACGGTGACGGCTTGTTTGTTCAAGCCGAACCCATCCTACATGGCCGATCCCTCGGCCGCCAAGGCTGTCGGCCTTGTGGACACCTGTCGAATCAACGCCCAGGATACCTCTGGCGGGGGAAAACATGGCCGCCTGTCGAGGGCCTCGTCATCGCCGCTGACGAGGCCGTGCTCTCTCTTCTTCTGGCTGCGCGGTGTGAGGCGGTGTAGGGCCTAGGACAATACCGCCCGCGCTCCAGCAGAAGACCAAAATCCCCTGCGGAGAGGGGAACCCTGAGCGGTTATAGCTTGCGGCTGGGTCAAAGCTAATAACGTCAACAACCTCGCGCGATGTGTCGACGTCGGCTGGCCCTCAAGGCCCCTCCACCAGACACCATTTTTTTAATAGAAAAAAACAGCAATTCGAACACAGTTCTAATCGTTGCCAATTCCATACCGTGGCGGTACAAGCCTTAACAGCCCACCAGCCACTCGCCAGGCCGACCCACCCATGGTGTCGGCCGGGCGGGGCATTGTTTCAATATGTCAAAAACAAAGGACTGATGTTAACACGGAGCACCAGTGGTGATTGCAAACAGCAACCTCCACTGTGGTGTGCACCATGAAAGGGTTAAATGAATAAAAGAGCTAAACCACAAAATACTGTAGAATGAGCAAACCCATACACACAAAGTTAAGGGGAGACGGACCAGAGCGAACTAGTCCCGCCTTCATTCAAAATATTCACAACAGGACACCAGCCCTAGTTTAGCCCATTTACCAAAAAAGGTAAACAAAGCCCCCCCCCCCCGCACTACTCCCCCAGTATACCGATTGACCGTCAGTATGAATGGTTGAGAGGAGAGAAAACTGTAGCAAGACAGACCTTCTCATAGCAGAGTGACAAAACGAAACAATAGCCCACTACACAGGGCCGCCTCAGGGGGTGGGGGGCCTCGCGTCTAAATACGCACAGGGCCTCACATTTCTCCCAGGCGGCCCTGCCCTTATACTACTGCAGCCTAGCGCGAGGCGATGTGGGACCCAGAACAACAATTGCCTGCGCACAGACACGCAACATGTTTACCATGTCGGCTGGACCCATAGCCCCACTACCCGACGCCAACCCAGATGGGAACACCGTTCAACAAACCCCGCCGGAACACAAGGTAACATACCTGGCTAGGCAACCTAGCCACGGCCTACCCTGTTGTCAACCCATTTACCCGAAAAAAGGTAAATAGGACTCAGCAAAAAAAACCACAACAGCTACCGACTGACCTTCATTGATGAACCGGGCAAGAGGAGGGAGAGTGACAACATCTCACGGCGGAGACATTAGAACAGCGTAGCAATTAGCAGTAGTAATAGCATGCGGCATTAGCGATAGCATGTAGCATAGCATTAGATGTTTTAGTAGCACGCCCAAGACAGCTTGGAAACCGTTCCCTGCAGTGAACGTTCACCAAACCATTCTGCCCCCGGCGCCAACACACAACATGGTTGTGTAACAAAAGAAACCAGCATTACTAACACTAATACCCATGCCTGAAGACACAGGGCCTACCTGAGTACAAGCTGGCCCGACAGCCAGTCTTGTACAGCTGAACCTCGATGTGCTGTCATCAAACGAGGAACATCAACATAGGCCCGTCGTGTCGCAGAAAACATGCGTCGAAGATGCCAGGGGCCAGCAACCTCCGGTAAGCTTTCAACATTATGACTCTGATCTCTTTCATCCTGCTAGTTATCGTATGGTGCACGCATCCATTACGCTGGGACGAAAATAGAGGAAGAGTGTTTGGTGACCAGAGTCACGGTTATATGGGCGGTGCCACCATGGGGGCGGGGCCCCATACAGGTGGGGTGCATGTGTTTTTGTTCGTGGGAGATACAGTAGGTATCATAGGAGATAAGGGGTATCTCATAAGGCTCAGAGCGGGACGCGAAGCAAATACGATATATAACTGGTATTTAAAGCCCATTCTCTTCAATTTTGCATGCTCTATGTCTGTAATATGCGTTTCCTGCAAAAAAGCCACTTCCACTTTATCTCTTTTCAATTTAGTTAATATCTTGCTTCTTTTGATTGGATTGAGTAAACCGTTCACATTATACGTTACAATTTTAACTGCTTGAATATTGTCCAACAGAATTAAACACAATTATCGATAGTGAACTCACTTTATCAAAGTGAACCCCCCTAAGGCTGCAAAGAACAGCAGCCACAAAAAAAACGTAAATGGGCAAGATCACAATACAAACATTAACAAAAAAAATGACTTCCATGTGTGGGGTCTTCCTTATGACCCTAATTGAGCCCCGACTGTAAGAGGGCTTTGAGGGATAACCTCTCCCCCCTATTGGTGGGAGAGTGCCTTCACTTGTCAGCATTTTCCAGTCCATGCTGCTGTCCATTAGGTTATGTGGCTAAGGAAACAGCCCCGACCACACATGTATATTCGTTAGTTATTTCCAACAAAGTACTCTTCTCATTTGCAGTAATTATTCACAGAATGTCCCGAATGTCCTGAGCCCGGCTCGAAACTCACCCTCTCTTCAGTGGGCTCACCGGTAAACGTCAATTTCCATCACTTTCCATTTTACTTACAGTCACTCTGAGTCCTGATCCTATCGCCTGAAAGCCTGGAGTTTATCTTTGTAGTTTCCGTGTGAATACCAAACCCAGCCGCATTTCTCGGAGACGCTCTCTGATTGGCCGACGCCTGTTTCTACACTGGTTAAGCTTAGGCACTCTTCGAAGTTGGTTAAGGTTAGAGTTTGTCTTAGAGCGTGACGGCAAGTTCCTTCGACGGTTAAGCTTAGGCACTCTTTCGAAGTTGGTTAAGGTTAGAGTTTGTCTTAGAGCATGGCGATAGAACGCCAGGTAGTTTGCAGGCTGTTTGACGTGGAAATGGGCAAAGACACAGCTCGTCACGGATTGGGCAAACGCGTCAGTGGCCAATCAGAGAGCGTCAGTCAGTGCCAATCAGAGAGCGTCTCCGAGAAATGCGGCTGGGTTTGGTATACACGCGTAGTTTCCCCTCCCGCCAGCAGCTTCCTTGTTCCCCGTTTTCCTGCTCGTGCTCCATGATAAGCGCTGGACCTGCTCCAAAAGAGACTGGTTGTTTGATGACGGTCACTTGGAGCCCCCTCTTGGTCATGTCCCGGCCAGGCTGGTCGCATCCTCCGCTGATCCATATAGCACTGTCCCCTCCTGGTAGAAAACTCTCAGCCTGGCCGGGAACGGAGTTTGAAAACGAATATTCTTCTCCCTCAGCACCGATTTCGCTTCGCCGTATTCCCTTCGCCTTGTCAAAACATCGGGGGCATAGTCATGGTCGAGGTTTACCCTTCTCCCGAAAAGTTGAAATTTCCGCTTCTGCCATGCCTGTTTCAGTATTTCTTCTTTCATCCTGTAGCTGGCCAGTTTGACTACTATGGACATCGGTGACGCTTCTGGGGGCGGCTTCTGCATCATGGCGCGGTGCGCTCTTTCAACTCGTATTTCGAACGAGACCGGGAGCTCCAGGTGTTCTCTAAACAGGCTTTCTACATAGAAAACCATTAACGGAGAACCGTCTTCTCTTTAACTCCGTGGATTCTAATGTTTTCACACCTTGAGCGACCCTCCAAGTCAGTCAGTTTAGCGTGCATTTGTATCTGGAGTTTCAACAATTCAGATACCGCCCCCTCCGCCGCTTGTATCCGTGTCTCAGCCGTCTCTATTCTCTCTTCCGCCACCTCGATTCTCGTGTTAGTTTTCTTTATTTCTTCCCGAATCCTCTTCAGCTGCTGGCTGTTGTCTTTCCTGAACTCCCTCAATTCTTTCAGTATGAGGTCCAGGCCCGCTCCGTCTGTTTATTCTCCGTCGCCGTCCAGCGTATCATTATCCTCCGTGTCACTGCTGGCCGGTGGGTCATTCCCCTCCATAGCCCTGCTAGCCTCGGGAGCTAACTGGTCTTCTCCTTCTACCTCGCGTATTTCAATCTGCGTTGAATTCTTCGTCTTTCTAGGCATTCTCAAGGTGCCCAATCTTGCATCCAGTTGTCTCAAAACTTTTAGTTGATTCGAGTCGTATTGGGCTACTTTTAACTTAATTGGTCAAGAGCATGTTTTCCTATGCTGCCATCTCCTAGCTCACTCAACCGGAAGTAAAAAAAAAAGTTATTGCTTTCTGTGTATGGCCCAGCTAACATTGGGGCTTCTCAGTGCCACGGACGACATATCTCGTTTTATTAGCCCCCCCACTGAGTGCCGATGACGACAAATATCGTTTTGTTTTATTAGCGATCTGAAATCATATTTCAACCGAGTCTCCCGTTGGTACACCAGCTCCTACAGGAGCTCAGAATGGAAAAAAAGCGCCCCCTATCGTCTATCCCTGTGTAACTGCAGGTCAGTCGCTTAGACTGACCTGGGATCTGTAGATATGTAGAGGCGGAGCCAGCTGGTTCCTTGTGCTGGCAAGAAGTCTGATCAACATGGAAGTCATCGCGGGACGGGAATCAGCCTGGAATATATATTCACATCAGCCAATACTCAATCAATAAGCGTGATCGATATTTGGAATGGCGATCAGGAATTGGAATGATCTTTTTGGAGAACATCTGATCTAAGGTAAGGAATCTATTTTACCAGTCTTGGGATAATCAGAGTTGTATTCGCTGAAATCTCAGCGTTTGCCCTATGTGTGATGTGTCTGTGTGTGCGCGATTGCTGATGAGGAAATAAGAGAATCGATTTTTCAGCTCGCGTCCATAGCGTGCATACGTACACATATACTATCGATAATCTAGATAATCATGATCAGTCATAACATTTAGGATCATGTACAGTTGACATTTTTAATATAGCGTGGATCGGCAACAAACGGCATTTGATAATCTATATCTTATGCCTATATCTCACGTTCTAGGAATTACTGCAGAAAACGATAAAAACATATTTATATTCTAGATGGTATTTTCGTATGAATGTATGAATGAAAAAGTAAAACGTTCCTACATCCTGAACGATAGATAATCGATGTTGAATGGGCCATAGTAATGTCAATTTAGGAATACAATTTAAAAAGTTATAGCCCTGCAAAGAAGGTGAACATCTCCATAGACTTACAGTGCTGGCAGAGAATGGTATAAGATGCTCAAATTGCATGGCAGGGAATGTGTTAACGTTCACATTTTTCACTTAACAGGTCAATCATTCCCAGGCTCTGAACACTAAAGCAACATGTCCATGGATAGTTGTGCAGGAGTAAGGGACAGTGGTGATGGCACATTGCACATGTATGGCAGGGTTGGGAGAGGTGTGTTCCCACGCTGCGGCACTGATGTTCACAGTTTTGGCTGTTGTTGACAAGAGAGAAGGACAGACATGCACCGAGAAGCCATGTGCATGGACAAAGCCAAGCACGAAAAAAGTTGAGTATGATGTAGTGATGTGACGATTCATCGATTTGCATCGGTGCGCCGGCATACACGTACACGATGCAAGTGCACCGGTGGAATAAGTCCGCGTCGGCAAAATGTCAGGCTGAACTCGCGATGCATCTTGTTGTAGCGTCTTTGCATCGGTCAAAAACCGATGCATTGATATAATTTCCTCTCATCCACTTATCAGCAGTGCACTGTGACTGCACACACACACACACAGCAGATACTATTGCTTTGCTACTACATAAGGCGAGAGCCGCGTCACAGTTATCAACAAACAGTGGAAGTCGAGGAGACATGAATAGAATTGCTCAACATGCTAACGCTAGTAGCCTCTGGCTAACGCCAGTTAGCCGTTCAGCTAACGCTAAACTAGTGTCTAACTAAAGTGACTCTGCAACACAGTAACATTAGTGAGGAGGGGGGGGGGGGGGTATATTGAAGACGCTTGACAACAGGGGTTCAAAGATAACTTCACATTTATTGGTTATTCATTTCTTAATTATATCGCTTCATGCAATCCATCCAGGCTAGCCGGCTGCCTCCGTGTTGTTGACATAATGCTACGGTCGCATCCTAGTGACCTAGTCTAGTGTGTGACATCATCAACTGTCGACGGCCGCTCAGACGGGGAGGGGCTCTCTCTCTCTCTCTCTCTCTCTCTCTCTCTCTCTCTCTCTCTCTCTCTCTCTCTCTCTCTCTCTCTCTCAAACTGTCAAAAGACAGTTTATGCAAAAGTCTTCTTAGGCACCCAAGAGTTTTTAATTATATAAATTGTCTTACAGTAGATTATTTTATTTTTAATAATAATATAAGCTGCATAAGGAATACAACCAAATCCTCTGTCATACCATAAAATTGTATTATTTATTATTATTATTATTTTGCATCGTGTTGAATCGCATCGTATCGCCCCGAATCGCATTATGTTGAATCAAATCGTATCGAATCGTATCGTATCTCAACAGGGGGTGAATCATATCGCATTGCATCGCCCGGTGCTTCAAATGTATCGTTAATGTATCGTATCGTTGGCACCGTATCGAGATGCACATCGCATCGGCCTCAGTGAGGAGATGCACATCCCTAGTATGATGAGTTGTCTAACATATTTGCTAACCAAGAGCAAGTTGAAACTCAAGACCATTTGCAGCACATTAGACCATCTGCTGATGAGTTAAAGTTCTTCTGTGAACAGCTCCATCAAAGTGAAGACCAAGAGGCAAAGCCCACGAAAAGTGCGATCCTGTCAGTCATCGAAGGCCATTCCCTCAGATACATGCCCAAGACTGTACAATTGGATCTGCCAACACCTCTGACAACACTGTATGCAAGCACCAGGCTTGAAATTGATTTGCCCGCACTGCTGGAGGAGGGTGCCAAGATCTTTGATGAGCTGCATCTCACACCAGAGCAGGTAAGAAATGAGAATGGCTCATTAAAACAAGAATGTCACAATCCCAATATATAAACATCACCAAATTAATTAAGAATAGCTTAATTCCTTTGTGATAATTACAGCTGTTTTGATAGTTGAATTCTTTTTTGAGTGTTTGTTAGTTGAGGAGAAGACCAGGGAACAAAGAAAGTCGAGAGTGTGGTTTGATCAGAGAGCAAGAAGAGTTACTGCATCGTGCATATATGCATATATATATGTTACGTATGGGGGTGAGTAGTAGTGAGTCCAATGGTGGAGGAGACAAGGAGAGACGGAGATAGGTAGCTATTTCTAATGATGTGTCTTTATTAAAACACACAGAGCAGCGATAATCCAGGAAAGACGCCGGGCGTCAACAGAGAGAACAGGCAAAAGTAATATAAGTGCATCATGAGTGGCTCAGCAAACTCTGACCAGCTCCTTCCCACACGAACGGTTTTCTGAAGCCTCGACAACAAACAAGGAAACAGAGAAAGTAGTCACCAAGTAAACATTCCAATCAATTAGCAGTGACAGCAAATTGACAGCACAGTGACAGCAACAGTGGAGAGTACCAATCAGTGACAACACAGGAATGTGGGCGTGACAACCAAAATGCTAATACCAACCACCAGGTGAAAACATTCCAGACTGACAGCTGGATTCCCGGGAGAGGGAACCCAGAGCGTTATATATAAGTTTAAGAAGCAAGATGAAATAATGCCTTTTTTTCACTACTTTATCATGAATAAATAAAATTGAGAACTGGATTGAGAAACTATATATTAGGTGGGGAAAACAAGATGTTAACATTCTAATTACAGTATGTTTGGGATAATGTAAAGATAGCCATATACCCTGTTGGGGTGTATTTTGTAATAATGAACATCTCTTTGAATTATTCAGTTTATTACACTTACTTATGAAAACAATAATTAAACACAAGGCTTAATGATGAAAAATTTACATTTCACCACAGTCAGGTGTTCTCAGGTTAGAACCTCACCGTTTTGTTTAGGTCCTAGTCTGGAGTTGTTCTGAAATGTTCAAAATAACATGGCTCTCTTTTGCGTTATCTTCATCAGATGGGGTCTAGAAAACAAGGACACTGCCAGAGAGTCGTACCTGATGGCGATGCAAGATCTCCATGCAGACCTCACCGTTGCAGCATCAGGTTAGTGTAATAAATCCAACCACTACACAGTCTGAATCTAGCTAACATTAGCATAATGTATGAAAATAACAAGCTCATCAAATCAAATCAAATCAAATTTATTTATAGGGCCCGACAACACACGTTAATGTCCCCATGGGCCGTACAGGTCTTCTTTAAACAAGTCAAGAAGACAACATAACAATAAGTCAAGAACAGAACAAGAACACAATAGGGTCCAAACATTTTTTAGATGAATGCAAATAAATGAAAGAATGCAAGCACTCCCAGACATACCCCACGCGAAGGTAAGGAAAAACTCACTAAAACCTAACAATAGGGAAAAAAGCTCCACAGGCGGTGTGGAGGAGAGAAACCTTAGAAGGGCCATTCAAGGGGGGATCTCCCTTCTTAGATGTTGGTGATAGTAGTGTTGCAGACGGACAGTTGGTAAGCATGCACTCATGTGTGTGGTGAAACACAGACAAACACAGTTGGTAAGCATGCACTCATCGTGTGTTTGGATGACACTGCTAACGTTAATTACATAGCAACTGAAGTTAACCATGTTTAAGTGTTTCAAGTGTTTTGTAAGTGTTTTCCTGAGCTAAAAGATTAAAATAACAATTAACGTTAACGTTAGCTAAGTTGAGGGCAAACGTAACTTACCGGAGACTGCACAATCTATAGTTAGATGTTGGCTGCCAGTGGTCCCTTCTGATTGAAGCCAACCATTTATTCCGCCGATCTAACTTAACTCCTTTGGGATAGAATACAATTGTAGTTCGGGGTTTCTCTGACGACGACTGTTGTTACAGCCAACTGCACAACATATCCCAGGCATATTGTATATGAACTTTAGTTTTGTGTTTCGTGCAACGATCTTCCTCCGTCTTCTCTGGTAGTTGTGGCGCGCAGCAGTACCCGTTTCGGACACAAAAATGGTGCCGCTAAATCACTGTGACGTCACACGGCCCAGATGAATAACAATTGAAACATCTATCGTTGTTGTTACAGTAAACGTCTTACATTTTTTTTAAGGGGAACACCACCCATATCAACAATTGCAATATGTTATTTCCTCAATATCAAGATTTTCTCCTTGTCAAAGCCAGAAACCAGAGTAAGTAAGAACTGAAGCTTGTGATGTCATCAGGATAGTCTGGAGCTGCTCCATAGACAATGAATGTGAGACAGATTGTGTGGACCCACAGTTTGTTTTCTTTTCATTACCCAAATCAGCTTTATGCTATAGTAGTGTTCTGAGTTCTGAAACATCAGAACATTCCCCTGGGATCTTTCCCAATGAGTTGTATATGGAGCAGCTTCAAAAAGAACATATAAAGATATTAATGTGCATGTGGGTCCAGGTCTTACCAGGCACATGCAGTTCGGCTGCGGCAATGACAAACTCTCTGGTCTTGGGTTTGTTGGCTCGACAGACATAGACACCCGCATGGTGGCGCCTGGTGTCCCGGATCACCAGGTTGGTTTCCAGGGCAACCACATCAGGAGAAATGGGCTTTCCATCTAGGGTCCAGAATCAGAGGACAGAGGAACAAAGAACAATGGTTGAAGCATCTTAACAGATGATATTTGACACAGAGGGGCGATAGTGGCTCAGGAGGTAGAGAGGGTCTGGTAATCGGAAAGTTCCTGGTACGATTCCCGGTTCAAATCCAGGTTTGATTCCCACTCCTCCTGGGCAGTGTGGCAAAGTGTCCTTGAGTAAGACACTTAAACCCATAATTGCTCCTGATGAGCAGGTAAGGTAAATTGACCATTTACAGAGGAAAGGGACACCTTTAGAAGAAATAACCCAAGATATCCATTTAAAATGGAAACAACATCCTTTTCTCATTGGGTCAAATATGTTATTTCTTAAAGCTAGGAAAAAAATCAAATACACCCTCAGAGGGTCAAACCTTTGTCAAGATATGGAGGCCTGTTTTGGACTTGTCACTTTTACGACTTCCTTGATAAGGAATATTGTACAGCATATACGTTTTTAAAATGCTCTCTCTCTCTCTCTCTCTCTCTCTCTCTCTCTCTCTCTCTCTCTCTCTCTCTCTCTCTCTCTCTCTCTCTCTCTCTCTATCTCTCTCTCTCTCTCTCTCTTCTTTCTTTTTCTTTTTCAGCACAGAAAGGCATTCTAGGAGCATTGCTGTAATAATGCTATCTATCCATTATGGGATATTGGCACGCTGCTCCGAGAGTTGGAGGCAACAGAGGACACAGTGCCAACTCTGACAGCAGGGGACCGGTATTCCAACGGTTTCACATGCCGTCATTCTCACTATGAATATGTTGTTTACAACTATGTACTTAAAAAGCTTGGAAGGTGTTAGAATCAACTGTAACACTTCACATAATGGTTCCTCCTTTCCGTTACTAAAATGCCATTGGATAGTCAAAAATAAAGAGATAAATAAAAGTAACAACATTTGATACAGCTGGTTCTATTACCCATAATTCACTGAATCATATCAATAATATAATTACTAATCACACTGTTAATAAATAAATTAATAAACTGTTGCAAATCGAGATTTATGTATAACAACTCATAATTTACCATACTATTCGATTTAGTTACTATCTAATTACACCATCATCGTGGAAATAGGTACATGCTATTTAAAGGGTTACTGTAGCAAATACCTAATTTAAATTATGGCTCACAATTAGACAAAATAGCAAATCATTGCAAAATACCACAAAGGCAAGATCAGTTAACTTGTATGCAAGGCAAGTCTTCAAAAGCTAGAGTATAAGTCAAGTCTAAAGTCTTTGAAGTGCAAGTCCAAGTCAAGTCTCAAGTATTTGATCACAAGTCTGAGTCAAGTCTCAAGTCTCTTTTTGGAATAATACATGTTTAATCTGCTGTGCATCAGGTTAGAAACAACTGCTGTGTAACATGGTTACTTCTAACAGTGTTGACTATCTCTAATTTAGCTATTACCAATTCAGAGATCTTAATTTTAGTTCAGCTATAGTAGAATATAGATGCACCGATACCACGTTTTCCACTGCTGATACTGATTCAGACTGAGTAATAATCGATCAGTATCGACCAAGTACTGATCCGATCCATCGCTTTTATTGTACAGTATAGACTTTTTGGGGTCATTGGACAAAAATGATTGATTATCACGTTCTCCATTAGAGAGATAAAACATACTTTAAAATGAGTTTAAAATGCAGCAAATCAAGTAACTTTTCTTTGATTCTTAGCACTTTACACTTTTCTTGGCATCATATTTTAGTATTGGGAAATTTCTCCAACAGGACCGATGCTTGATGTCAGTGCCGCTGCATCCTAGATAAGAATACTTTAGAGGAGAACCGTCTCCGCTGATTCCGGTGCCCTCAACATCCAGATTCTACTTGACCTTAGCGCAGCCTTTGACACAGTGTGTCATTCCATCCTCCTCCAAAGGCTGTACCAACTGGGTGTTGAGGGCACTGCACTCGACTGGTTCACCTCCTACCTCACCGACAGACAACAGTTCATCTCCCTCTTCAGTCACACCTCTGCCTCCTCCTCTGTTATGCAGGGGGTCTCCCAAGGCTCAGTCCTTGGCCCCCTGCTCTTCATCTGCTACATACTCCCCCTTGATCACATCATCCGCAAATGTAACCTTGACTTTCATTGCTATGCCGACGACACCCAAATCTACATCAGCACAAAATCCTCCCAAAACCCACCCATCAGTCACATTGAGTCCTGCTTATCTGAAATAAAATCCTGGCTGACCCATAACCTACTCAAACTAAACAGTGACAAGACTGAACTATTCCTCATTGGCACCAAATCCACACTCAGCAAATCCGGATCACTCATCATTCTCCCTTACCACCCTAACCGATCCCTCCGGTCCTCTTCCACTGCTTCCCTCACCGTTCCGTCATCTAAATTAAAACGTTTTGGAGACCGAGCATTCTCACAAGCTGCACCCCGACTTTGGAACACCCTCCCTCAGACCATCAGAGACTCTCCCTCACTCTCCACCTTTAAATCCTGACTCAAAACTTACCTGTTCTCCCAAGCATACAACCTTCCCTACCCATAACCACCCTCCTCCAACCTACCACCTCCCTTTCCCCTTCCCTACTTTCTCTCCGTCTCCTGGTGCCCCCCCCCCCCCCCCCTGGTTTCCTTACTTCCCTGATTGTTCCCCTACTGGCTTTTGTATTTGTAGCTTGTTACTCGTGGTTTTATGTCTTGTGTATTAATACTGTTGCTTGTTCCCTGTGGTTCTATGTTTCGCTGTTCTTTGTTTAGCTTATTGTCAGCATCTTTGGGTTCTTGAAAAGCGCTACATTTATCTGACGCTTTTATCCAAAGCGACTGACAAGTTATGTACGACAAGTCATCAGGAAGGGCACAACTCTATCAGCTGAGTAACAATGTTCATCAAAGTGTTGAGGGCTACAGTGTAGGTTAGTATATTAGGACATGTGCATGACAGTAAGGTTAGTTAGGGTTAGATTTCATTATTATTTATTTTTTCATTTCAGATAATGGTTGAAGAAGTGCGTCTTTAGTCGACGGCGAAATATTGGACAGGTTTCGGCTGTCCTAACCAGTGTTGGGCAAGTTACTTTTAAAAAGTAACTAGTTACAGTTACTTCTTCCAAAAAGTTACTAAATTACTTACTCAGTTACAAATTATAAAAGTAACTAGTTACTTCAGAAAGTAACTATTGCGTTACTTTCAAGTATTTTTTTTTACATAAACAGCATACACAAATCTAAACTATTTTAATGTTGCTGTGGGACAAAGTGAGACTAGCCTCCAATCAAATGCCATGTATGTAGATATTATAATGACTATGTTTATATAGTGGATCATACAAATACAAACACAATAGATGTTTTGGAACTTTTGATATGTATTGCCCCTGAACAGGCCACAACTGGGCAACATTAAATTATGCTTGTTAAACCAAAAATAAATAACAAATATATACTGATTGATTGAACATTTTAATTAACAGATTGCAGAATGGGTACAGTACAGTACAGCTCAATACACACAATTGTTAAGCGGATGCAGACCAGAGAAAGACTTTCGTCAGGGTCCCCCATTTTCAATTCATGACATTTATGACATACACAACATACAGATATAAGAATCTAATCTAATCATCTAAACTAATCTAATCATGACATTTAAGACATGCATGACATACAGATATATATATATATCTCTGACTCTGAGCACCTGACGACTGTGCTATTAAACCAGGAAGTATAGCACTATGTTGATAAGGCTGTCAGCAGTAGACTAGAGCCTCCACTACTGTATAGTGCCCTGTGCTGCAACACAACTAACACAAGAGTGAACAAAAAACGCTCATGGACCCGCGGTCTGTCGTTGACTGCTTGCTTGTGTTGTTCGTTGGATTCGTTTTGGATTATTTGGGCTTGCCAAACAAACTTTCCAAAACGTATGCGGACCGCGGCCTGTCGTTGACTGAGTCGCTTGTGTTGTCGCTGTGTGTCAGACTCTGGATGCTTTCGAACACCCGCCCACCTCTACCTCTGATTGGCTTACCATGACATTTTACTCAACCTCAGCCAATCGTCAGCATGTATGCGCTTGTCTCGCGCGCTGCCCACTTTAACCAAGGAAGAACATATTGCCTCTCGGTGCAGAGATCTGTCTGATGAAAAAAACAGCTTCAATCATAGTAACGCGCCGCATTTTTTGGCAGTAGCGGTAACGACGTTATTAAGATTGGAAGAGTACTCGTTACTGAAAAAACTAACGCCGTTATTTATAATGCCGTTATTCCCATCACTGGTCCTAACTGTGGTGGGCAGTTTGTTCCACCACTGTGGGGCAAGGACTGAGAAAAGGCGGCTTCTCCTTGATGACCCCCTGGAGCTCGGATAGGAGTGGGTCTGAGACGGCCAGAAGATGCAGAGCATAGGGGTCTTGACGGTGTAGTTAGAGACCATTGACCGGAGGTAGGCGGGAGCTATATAAATATATATATATTTAGGTGACTGGGTGGCACAGCGGACATTGCGCTCATCACCAACACAAGAGTCAATTGGCAGAGTCAGCGGGTGGAAGTCGATGGGTGGTAATCTGGACGTTGTGGACAGCGACTCCTACAGGTCGGTTGGGGGACGCCTGCACAGCAGAGACAGGAATTAGCAGGGGTAGTGTGAGCCTCCCACACATTACACCTCACCAATGAGAGTCCGCGCTGGCAGGTGAAAAGATGTGACAGGCTGCATCCTCGTGTACCGGAGGGGACACGTGATGCAAGGCTTCTATCCTCCCTACGACTGACCTGTGGGGGGCATATGCGAGCAACGTTCAAGACGGGGGAGGGGAGAATTGGAAACAGCAAAATTGGGATGTAAGGAGAAAAAGTGGATAAAAATAATAAAAATTATAATAAATATATATATATATATATATATTTTAAATTAATTACTGTATGACAGCATTACAGATTCTACCTTTACGTGTGACTCGAGTACGAGACGCTGACTTGAGTCCCCATTTCTTCATTACTGATGAGAGCAAAGCTAAGACAACAATTACTCCCAAATAGAATAAAATCAAAGGCTATGTCCATGTTTACAAAGATGTGGTATTGTTGCTCTACATACGTAGGTGGGTGAGACAGAGAAGAAGAGAGAGCGAGTATAATCACTCAGTCTAATAGAGGCCTTGCACGGAATGTTTATGTAGTTATCTTTCTTCCAGGATGGAAGAAACATAGCAACCATTATTTTGGTTGTTATGTATTGATTTATGAGAAATATATCAACAAAAACATAATAATGTTGGTGTCTTATTACTGGACCTTGTAAATGATTCACAGTAGAAAACCGACACTACTCTAGGCCTCTATTGAAGCTTACAGAGAGACAGAGAGAAAAAGAAGTATGTGCCTGAGAGAGAATCAAGAATCAAGAGGTTTATTTGTCACATACATGGGCCCTATTCCCCGTACCTGGTTCAACTAAGTCGATCAAAAGTCCCATTATCCAGATTCAATTAACCTGATGTTTGAATCCGCGCTTTCCCTGTTCCTCGAACGCTGATTCAGACTCGTTAATTCGAACCAGACTTGATGCTCAGGATCAGTGCGCGCGGCCGCCTCACCTGAAAAGACAGCAGGTGTCGATAGCAGAAATCCTGATTTTCTAACGGCATTGATCGATTGATTGATTTAAAACTTTATTAACAGATTGCAGAATGGGCTCAATAGCCTCGCCGACAAGTTAAATGCATAATCTATAGGCTAATGTTAAGTCCCTCATTACCCCAATCAATCAGATTATATTTATTTAAATGTGCCTGCTGGCATAATGGAATGAATAATCGAATGAGATCTATTGCTAGCGAAAATAATTAGTTCAACTCTTTCAGAATAAGTACAAACAAGCCCAAAGAGTATCTAATTGATACGAATTAATAGATACTTATGAGGATATCTGTACTGTATGCGCTCGGCTTAGGTATCATGTACTTTATATATAGCACGACCCGAAATAACGTGTCAGAGAGGCTTGGAGCAGGCTATACAGTTTCACTATTAATCAGGTTTTAATCTGTTTCGGACATAATCCATACATGCATTGAATTGATTAACATTTGGTTTATACCAGTGCAGTGACACCTCATGTTCATCATCAGATAACAGTGCTTGAACAGATAAATGCATTTTCTCAAATGCATTAATGTCAACGGCTCATTCAATTTCTCGAATCCGTCAAACAGCGCATCTCATCAGACATTTTAACCCCAGTTACAATATCACAATAACGTGTGAGTGACAGTGATACAATTCAACAATCCACAGATTCAGATTCCTCGTAATTCACATCCACAATCCACACATAAAGACGCCTCAATTTAAGCTTGAATGAAACACAATCCGGGCGCTCCGTTAAGCAAATACATCCACAGCAGAGAATATGAAACTAATCAGAGCCAAACGCCTGATAGGTTTCATTAATTTAAAATATTCCTGCGGAGGGGAGCTCCCGTAGCTCACCGCGTATCTCGGCGCTATTTCGGCGTCGGGGACAACCGTGCTCGTCACGGATCTGGGGTACACGAGTTCGACTCCCGGACTCGCCGTATTTTCTCAGAGTGTCTTCCCCTGATCTATATCCCATTCAACCTGTTTCTGTCGGTCATGCTTGACCAGAAAAAGCGATAAACGATAAAAAATTAAGTTTAAAAAAAATTAAAATATTCCTGCGGGATTCACATTTGCAATGCGCCGTTATTAAAATAACCACATGCAGTGTGTATCGTGACTCCGAGCGCCGTATCCGTATAAATATGACATGCATTATTTAGGACAAAGTAAATCTATAGGCTGAATATGATTTATTATCAGCATTTTAGGTCTATTATTTTACATTTCAAAAGCCCCCTCTAGGAAAACGAAGCACAAAAACATAATTCAGAATGGTATAATGCAGATCTACACTGTGATAATTATTTCAGGAAGCGAGCTGGCATTTCTTTGCGAGGGTGTGGCCATGGTTCATCCAGCTAACTGAACTAAACCCTGCTCCGGAGCAGGTTCAAACTTTTCGATCTGTTGCCATAGCGACTTAGAAAATCTGACGTCAGGGAATGGAAATGTCTGGCTTAAGTCAAGCTATGCTGAAAATTATCCGGCTAACTCAGTTAGCCAGGTACGGGGAATAGGGCCCAGGGCATACAGTGAAATGCGGGTGGTCATGCCCACATTGATTGTGCAATAATACAATAATAAAATAGACATAGAGAGAGAGAGAGAGAGAGAGAGAGAGAGAGAGAGAGAGAGAGAGAGAGAGAGAGAGAGAATGGTTGTTTTACCTTGCCTACTCCAGGACACCAGAGGTTTTGGTTGGCCCTGTGCCATACACTCCATGACAGCGGGTCGGCCAAGCACCACCGTGGCATTCTGAGGTGGAGCCATGATCACCACCTGGTTTAGGGCCTGTGTGGACCCTGCAGACAGAACACCAGGGGGGCACTTTTACACAGGATGAAAGGAGAACATCATTATTCATGATTCATTTTTTCACGTTTTGTTATACATTTCATGGAAAATGCTGTACGGAGAAGCCACATTTTCACCCCCATTCACCATCCCACTTATTGCATGTTATTGCTAAGGTTGCTTAACATGAACCCCTTTTCTCTGACCCCTTTTTCTTCCCTGTGAAGACCACATCTAATTATCTCCTTAGCATGACTGAGACCTCCTTCTGTGTTAACTGTAAACAAACAAGGACGTTGTTGCAAAGCACAGGACTACGCTTCTCCAGTCCACAAGTTTTGAGCTACAGTAAGTGCATTTTCATTACACTCCTGGTGCAAGGGGATAGCATTTTCACTTGTATCTGTCTGTGTATCATACTATCTGTCCATACCATAGTTCCTAAGTTCTCATCTGATTTGGATGAAGCTGACAGTAGGCCAAGGACCTGAATTTATTTTTTTATTATTATCTTTTTCCACCTTCTTGTTCCTGTTTTTCTCCCATCCCAATGTTAGTCGTTATGCCAATTCCCAATCCCCTTCCCGGTCGTTGCGCACTCTACCCCCTACCGTCGGTCCGGGAGAGCGGAAACTATCACATGCTTCCTCCGACACATGTGTAGCCAGCCCACCGCTTCTTTTCACCTGGCAGCGCGGACTCTCACTGGGAGAGTGTAACGTGTGGAAGGTCACACGACCTCCCCCAGATCCTGTTTACAACGACCAGGACCCACCCTCGCCGGGTTTCCCACCCGCTAACACTGCCAATTGTGTTAGTATGGACGGTTAGCCAACCCGGAAGCACCACAGCTGGATTCGATCCCACTGTCTCTGTGGTGGTAGACAGACGCTTAGTACGCTGCGCTACCCGGCCGCTCCAAGGACCTGAATTCTTGATTATTTTTTTCAAATTGGTCAATGAAATGTATTGAAATTGTCTATTGAAAAAAATGTTGAGGGTTAACGTAAACAAGGATGATGCTACACAAAGCCACACCTAGACTCCAGTAATCACCACAGTTTACAACATGCCCAAGTGAACCCTGTATTGTAGTTGATATACCTATGCATTAAAAACAATTCCCCCAGGGCGCCCCAGTGGCAAACCACATAACACGCTGAGTCGCGGCACGGCCGACCTGGGTTCGATTCCCGGACCCGTCGTTATTTGCCGAATGTCTTCCCCCCACTCTGTCTCCTGTTCCTCCTCTCTCTCTCTCTCTACTGGACTGCCCAGTAGTAAAAAGCGATAAACGCAAAAAAAAATTTATATATATAATTCCCCCAGTGAATCTCTTAGATACATCAATATAGTCTTATGTTTGTAGGTTCCGTTTTTAATGTTCGCTATGGTCCATTTGTCATTCCTTATTAACACTTTGAATGCCCAGCAGGGGGCGCACATTTAGTGCTTGAATGCCCACCATCTGCTTCAATGTTAACGTTAATATCGCCTAATCAGTCTATGTTTTAAATTATGGCTATGTGTCTAATCTGCCCGTCGTATTATCAATGACCCATTTCCAGTCAACATTGTCGAAGCGGATTGTTTTTTTATCGGTTCATTTCCGTTTTATAGCATTTTGAAAAGCCCTCGTTTTCAAGAAAAAAAAAGAATCCCTGATAAACGCTGATGTACTGTAATATTCTAGAACGTTGTCATTGTTCGGCCTATTTATGAATCGTTTTCAAATAAACGCTAGATTATCGATAGTATATGTGTACGTATGCACGCTGGTGCCGCAAGCTGTAAATCAATTCTCTTATTTCCTGATCACTCGCACAGTCAAAACAGCTATATCACATATAGGGGAAACGCTTATATCTCCGTGAAAAAAGGTCTGATTATTCTAATACTGGTCAAATAGATTCCTTACCTGAGATCAGATGGTATCCAAATGGATTATTCCAATTCCTGATCGACCATTCCAAAAATCTATCCTTTTATTGATCCCACGCGTATACTGTAAAACAGCGTATACACGATGTGCTGATGAAGCTGATCGGCCCCGGTTACATGCGTGAGAAGTAAAATGTGGAGTCCGGGTTTTTTTCCCCCATGCATTTTCATTGAGTCCAATCCAAAAGGGTGAATTACCATCTGGGAGACGATAGGGGGCGCTTTTTTCACATCTGAGCGCCTGGGGTGGCTGATTTACCAACGGTAGACTCGGTTGATGAAATATGAATTCAGATCGCTAATTAAAAAAAAAACGATTTGACACAACATTACGAATCATAGCATAATACAACACAACATCATGTATGGATTCTTAATAGGACTAGTTGTTAAAGATCCCTAAATATTCAGCACAACAATTGAATGAGGTTGGAGTGGGGTGGAATTTGTCAATGATCATGTGGTGCCACCAGTACGACACATCTTCAGTTGTGTTCCCCGACCTCATTGGGTGTTTCGGCCATTTATCACAATACACCATCTGCCGAGGTTGGCCCACCACAGGCTGATCAGGGCCCTGTTTCTTGTACCTGGATAACTGAGTTAGCCGGATAACTTTAGCTGGATAACTGGGTTAGCCGGACTTTCCGGTTTCATGTACGTGGATTTTCCAAATCACCATGACAACATATCCAAAAGTTTGAGCCTGGTCGAAAGCAGAGTTCAAGTTCAAGTTAGCCTGAACTATCGCCACGCCCCCGCAAAGAAGTGACAGCCCGTTTCCTGAAACTATTCCCACAGTCTACGATCTGCATTATACCATTCTGAATTACGTTTTTGTGCTCCATTCTTCCAGAGGGGGCTTTTGAAATGTAAAATAGACCCAAAATGCTGATATTAAATTCACTTTGTCCTAAATAATGCACGTTATATATACCGTGGCGACGGTGGCGCTCGCTCGTGCGATGTACACATGATGTGGTTATTTTAATTGTAACTGGGATTAAGATGTCTGATGAGATGCGCTGTTTGACGGATTTGAGAAATTGAATGAGCCGTTGACGTCACATTAATGAATGAGGATAAAGAGATAAACTTCATTCAAAACAAAGGATATTCTAAACACGGGTCTCTCGTTCATTAATGTATAAACAATGAATTTATCCCATCTGGCCCAGTGGCCCAGCGGTAGTGCTCAAGCCTGCCAATCCAGCGACCGCGGTTCAAATCCCGGTGTTTCCAATATGATTTTTTTGAATATAATATTAATGATTATACGCCAAAGTAGCCTGGTTTTAAGTTAAAATATTATAAATCTACATGCATTGAGGATGTCATTCTTTATATAGCTCTCAACGTGCACCAAATTGAATTATTCCTATATTGCAAAAAGAAGGAAAAGACTAGGGTCTTGAACCCCGGTCGTCCGTGTGAAAGTCAAAAGAAGAACCCGTTACACCACAGAGAAGATAAGTAAAAGATTGACTATACATCAATCAATGGGTAAGAGAGCCGTATCGTAATTCTGTATAACAGTTAACTAATAATTTTCGCTAGCAAGATCTCATTTGATTATTCAATCCAGCAGGCAAGTTCAAAGAAATATAATCTGATTGATTGAGGTAATGAGGGACTTAGAATTAGCCTATAGATAACGCATTTAACTTGTCGGCGAGGCGATTGAGCCGTATTGCAATCTGTCAATAAAGTCTTAAATCAATTAATCAATCAATGCCGTTGAGAATCAGGATCTCTGCCATCGATACGTGCTGGCTTTTCACCTAAAACGGCCGCGCGCATTTAGCCTGACTCGCAAGTCTGGCTTGAGTTAACAAGACTGAATCCACCTTTGTGAAACAGGAAAATCCCGGCTTCGAACATCGGGTTAACTGAAGCTGGATAATGGACATCTTGATCGACTTAGTTGAACCACGTACATGAAACAGGGCCCAGGCCTGGGTGTGTGTCGCACGGTGGCACCATGTGTTCATTTAGCAGCCCATGATGCGTCTCTACGTTTCAGCCACAACCAGTGACTGCTCCGTTCTGCTGCAGTGGCAAGTTATTTGATTGCCTTCCGTTGGGCCTGTCCTCTGATCCCTACTTCCTTCAGGAGCCTTGTGCTGGCTACAAAGCCTCTGCAGCCCACCTCCACTGGCCACACCTTCACGTTCCAGCCCCGCCCCTCTGCTTCAGCTGCTAAGTTGGCATATCGCAGCCTCTTCCGTTCGAATGCCTCATCGATGGCTTCCTCCCATGGGACCGTTAACTCAACGATGAAGACACGCCGGCAAGATTTGGACCAGAGGACCAGGTCTGGGCGCAGGTTGGTCGCTGCAATTTCAGATGGGAAGGTAAGCCTCTGGCTGAGGTCTACCCGCATTTCCCAATCCCGGGCTGCGTTCAGTGGGCCTGAGTTCGGAGGTGACGGCTTGCTCCGCCATTTCTCCCCTTCCCGGATGAAGGTTGTTTTCCGTGGGAAGGTAGTTTGGGCATTTAGAGGATTATTAGGTGCCTCTGTATGATAATACCAACTCTGGTTGACATATTTGGTCACTATACATTTTTGTCTGAAAAGATTACTCTCATTAATTGTAAATTATTATTTTCTTTTTATTCCCAGGGTTTTGAAACACTTCCTACACATGGGAGACAATGCCATTTGTCTCTCAATTATAGAGAGAAGTGTATGGTGGACAGTGTCCCCAGGCTGTAGAATGTGTCTGTACCAACGACATACTGTACAATCTGACAATCATTTGCAAGCCCCATAACCCCTTATCAGTTTGACAGGTCCATCAGTCTGTGGCCACCAATCGTCCGGCCCTGCAGTGACTTAGACTTTCAGTTCCCCACAAATCTAATGGGACCCGTCCAACACAGTGGCTACCGGCGCTTGCAAACAACAAGCCTCTTGTAGATTCAGGCTATGTAGCCTCTTGTAGATTCAGGCTATGTAGCCTCTTGTAGACTCAGCTCCTGCCGATAACACCAGCCTGTATGATTACGCTGGTTCCATTTCCGTCACAGTAGCAGGACTTATGCCCCTGCTAGCTTCTGGCTCGTTATCCTGCTATTAGCTCCTGTTAGCAATGGCTAGTTATCCTGTTATTAGCTCCTGTTAGCAATGGCTAGTTATCATGCTAGTAGCTCCTGTTAGCAATGGCTAGTTATCATGCTAGTAGCTCCTGTTAGTAATGGCTAGTTATCATGCCAGTAGCTCCTGTTAGCAATGGCTAGTTATCATGCTAGTAGCTCCTGTTAGCAATGGCTAGTCAATAGTATATATATATAATATATAACTTTAGCTGAAAAGCATTAACCATCAATTGATTCAATCTGTATTTCAGGACATAGTCACCTCAGAGGAAATCAGGGCGCGGCCACCATCGTGGCCCATTGCTGGCAGAAAGCAGTCCACGAACTTCAATAGATATTTATAAAAAAGTATTTTTAATTAGAAAAGGCAAGTTACAAAAAGAGACTGCATTGGAAATGTCCAATTCAGTTAAAAGAATTATAAAACAAAACAACATCTCTTCTCTAGTATGGCATAGCCTATACACCTGGTGTCTGGAGTCAAGAGTGAAAATCTGACAAGCTGAAAAATCTGTCTGGGATCCAGCGAGTTGGCCCTTATAAAGGCCTCAAGATCTCTTTGCTATTGGTCTAAATACAGTGATGTAATTTCTACCATCCAATCAACACACAATTCAGCAAGGATGAACTCCCCTCCCCTTCTAGTTGCCACAGCAACCGGGGAAGCAACGGATCACTTCTTTTGGGAAAAAACCCTTTACGTCACCATGTCTGCAATGGTCCAAATTCTACAGAAAACAGATATAGCATATATATACATGTACAACTCAACACTCATATACTTAAACACTGATTGATCACACATCATATATGTATTTTGTAGTTTAAAGTAAACTAAGTTAGTTTACTTAGTAAACTAACTAAGTTCTCTGCCTCATAACTGTCAAGACAGTGATTCTCTCCTCTGCTCCTGTGTTCTTCTTGCTCGGAGCTGTCTCCCAAGGTCACCACCTCCCTGCACATTCCTACCCACTCTAACAGAGAATGAGCCCCTGTATTATCAAAAGGTTTCTGTTTCCATTCTGACTGCATATTCTAATAACTGTAGTATAGTTTTATAGTGTATATAGTTTATACAGGTTATATAAGAATACAAAAAGACATCCGTCATATCAGAGGCCTACTCGTCCTGTTATCAAGTTTATAATACATACTTTATATTTAATCCTTTATAATGCTTAATGTATTACATCATACAAGGGACACAAGTCAGAGAGAGAGAACAGGATGTCAAAATACCACAAGGGCCACTTCGTGGCACCTCAACACCGCCTCTGTCATCCTGGTCGTCTCTTTCCATTGTCCTAATAGCGTCTGTACGGGGGGACGAGATGGCAATTGCGGGGTCACGTGGCTGTGACTCTCCACACCCCCTCTGTCATCTTGGTTCCCTGGTACCCTGGTAGCCGGCGGGAAGACTTGCATCTGTTGTTCCCTGGCTGGATGGCCTGACAGGATAGGGGCCACGTCGTTGCTTGGTATCCGGCGGGAAGACTTGCATCTGTTGTTCCCGGCCAATGCACCCAGTTGTTGTCGTCTGAAGAACACAATGTCATGGTTCTTATGGTCACCCCCTCTGACCTCTTGGATCTCTCCCGTAGTTTGAGGTAGGTCGAATTGTCACTTCTCGGGCGACCCCACGGGTCCCTGAGAATTGTAGCAGCAGTCCTCTATTGAAGTGTGGTTGGCCTGGTCGTGTGACCCTGTCCGTAGGCCACGCAGGACATCACAGATACAGTCCGCAGAGGACTAATTTATTTTCTCTCTTTCAGGTCCATTCAGGGCTCTCGTCGCCCTGTAACTTGGGTCCAGGCCGATGTTTCTCTGTCTCCATGTCACAGGATGTGCGGGCATAATATCCCCTATTTCATCGCCTGCCCATTCTCCTTCACCTTTGTCGGAGACGTCCTCCAATCCTGAGCTCCAGGAGAGCTTTCAGAGAAGGCCCCTTTCTGATAGGTCTCAGTTTGGCCGGTTTAGCTCTCTTGTTCCGAGGTCTAGGAGGTTCGTCCCTTGGGTACCGAACTCTCTCCCTAGATCTTGACCTAGATGAGGACCCTGAGGATGCTCTGGAGCTTGACCTATCCCGGTCTTCCTCCATTTCTGAGTCCTGATCTGGATCAGTATGCTCCTGTTTGCTACTTGCTGCGTCGTCCACCGACTCCGGGGGACAGCCCCCCCCCCCCCGTCTAAGAATGCTCCTGGCCTGAGATAGGGCAGGTTCTGATCCTTCAGGTCCGAACTGTACTGTCGGTCTCCTTGGTGTGGATGATCTCCCTCTCCCCGTTGTTCGGGAGGAGTTCCGGGAATTGGACCCCTTATCCTGGGGACGGTTCCCGACCCCTTAGGGTTCGGAGGGGGAGTGAGAGGTACTGATGCAGGCTCATCGTCCTCGTCTTTCTCACCCTCCCCTGTTTTATCCAAGGCCAGGGTTATTGCCCCATGGTCCTTAGGTTCCACCATGAGACAGATCTCCTTGTGCTCTGTACTCCTTATGCTTGAGATCGCGCTGATCACTGCTTCCCCCAACCATATGCCTCTTTGGCCATATCCTCGAGACCTGCCCCCCATTAGGTTTATGGCTAGTTGGTAGGGCATGTCCTTGGTACCATGGCCAGCATAGATTTCTCTTCTTTACAGTAGTTCCTTCATACGGGACACCAGTTTGTCCCAGTTCTTTTGTGAGGACTGTACCTCCTTGTATTGGTATTGGCTTAGTGTCACATGGACAATTTTCTCCGCGTGAAACACATCATAATCACACTCAGTGATTACTGCCTTGCCTGGTTTCAGGGGCTCTTTGGTCCTTATTTCCATTACCTGTTTCCTCAGGTTCCGGTAGTAAGAGCCTCCTGCCGTTACCATGCTTGTTTTCCATCTACCATAGTTCGTAGATGACGGTCCAGTGAAGGTGATAATTGACCATGGTGCATCAGAGTTGTCGGTCCAGACTGGGTAGTTAGTGACTGTTATGTCTGGTGTTAGCTCTGGCTAGTTAGCCTGATGTTAGCTCTGGCTAGTTAGCCTCTTGTAGACTCAGGCTATGTAGCCTCTTGTAGACTCAGGCTATGTAGCCTCTTGTAGACTCAGGCTATGTAGCCTCTTGTAGACTCAGGCTATGTAGCCTCTTGTAGACTCAGGCTATGTAGCCTCTTGTAGACTCAGTCTATGTAGCCTCTTGTAGATTCAGGCTATGTAGCCTCTTGTAGACTCAGGCTATGTAGCCTCTTGTAGACTCAGGCTATGTAGCCTCTTGTAGATTCAGGCTATGTAGCCTCTTGTAGACTCAGGCTATGTAGCCTCTTGTAGATTCAGGCTATGTAGCCTCTTGTAGATTCAGGCTATGTAGCCTCTTGTAGACTCAGCTCCTGCCGATAACACCAGCCTGTATGATTATGCTGGTTCCATTTCCGTCACAGTAGCAGGACTTATGCTCCTGCTAGCTTCTGGCTCGTTATCCTGCTATTAGCTCCTGTTAGCAATGGCTAGTTATCCTGCTATTAGCTCCTGTTAGCAATGGCTAGTTATCATGCTAGTAGCTCCTGTTAGCAATGGCTAGTTATCATGCCAGTAGCTCCTGTTAGCAATGGCTAGTTATCATGCTAGTAGCTCTTGTTAGCAATGGCTAGTTATCATGCTAGTAGCTCCTGTTAGCAATGGCTAGTTATCATGCTAGTAGCTCCTGTTAGCAATGGCTAGTTATCCTGCTATAGACTCGTAGAGTTTTCTACTTAAGTTTTGACTCTAAGTAAGCATTATGTTACTTTAAGTTTAAGTGACTTTAAGGCTCCCTAGGCCTTTGACTTTAAGGCTCCCTAGGCCTGCTAGTCACAAGTAGTTTTCAGTTTTGACTTCAAGTAAGCATTATGTTACTTCAAGTTCAAGTGACTGTAAGGCTCCCTAGGCCTTTGACTTTAAGGCTTCCTAGGCTTTTGACTTTAAGGCTCCCTAGGCCTCCTAGTCGCAAGTCGTTTTCTACTTAAGTTTTGACTAAGTAAGCATTATGTTACTTCAAGTTCAAGTTACTTTAAGGCTCCCTAGCCCTTGGACTTTAAGGCTCCCTAGGCCTGCTAGTCGCAAGTAGTTTTCAGTTTTGACTCCAAGTAAGCATTATGTTACTTCAAGTTCAAGTGACTGTAGGGCTCCCTAGGCCTGCTAAACTCTAAGTAAGCATTATGTTACTTCAAGTTTAAGTGACTTTAAGTAAGTATTATTTTACTCCAGAGGCACCTGACAGCAGTCATTTCGGTTCATATTCTTTTGGCTGTTGATACCTATTCAATTAGTATAAAGCCCAACTCACGGATGTTCTAAGCCCCAGAACCTCTGATCCGTTTTGACAGACCTATAAACCAGTGACTTGGCCGCCTAAGCACCACAGCGTCCTGTATGCTGAAGCTTCCAAGTCCCCACAAATCTGATAGGCCCGTCGGATACAGAGACACTGATGCTCGCTCTGTCCCCCCGCGTCAAGGTGCTAAGCTTGATGAGAGTTTGCAGAGTCTCAATTTTTATCCATAGGCGCTGGTGAGTGTACATCTCATGCAGCTGATATGGTTGGTACAGGTGCTAACCTACCAGATGGTTGCTGTCAGGAAATCCCCTTTGCCTTGAATGAAATAGATTACAAATGTTTCGTCCTCTTTACTCTGGTTTAGAGAAAAGACCGACATCTTTACATAGTATACTTAAAATGTATACAAAATGAATGTAGTATTCTATGTCATGTTTCTTCCTAAATGACAATAACACTATATATTATTCCTCTTGACAGATGAGCTGAATGTCAAGTGCAGTTTGCACTTGCTCGAGTGTCATGTGTCAGGGCCCCAGAAGGTAAGGATACTATTGATGTTTTTCCTTCCGGGCTTTGAATTCCTCCCTTTTTGCCCTCATCTCTGCTTGCTGCTCTGGGGTTAGTGCCCCCAATCGTCTGCAGAGAGGTATTTGATGTCAGAAGACTCCGTTTTCCTTGTTCTAGCCTTAGCTGGTGGCTGTTGCTGGGCTTTGGGAGGCCGAAGTTGAGCTTTCTCAGCTCGCGGGTTCTCCCCTTTCCCTTCCCCCTTTTTGTGTTTGTTGTTAGATAGCATCTTGACTTGGTCATACAGTATACATTCGATACGTAACTGGTCTTGTGACCATGCTGCGCATCGGGCTGCCAGTAGGTTACCCCCTGGGACACCTATGAATAGTTTTTCGAGCAGTAAGCCTGATCCTTGCATAGGTGCTCCACGTATGACTGATTCTGCTGCAGCAGTGAGAGACAGGCTCCCGTCTCGCACCTGTGGGATTAGTTTCTCCACCATGTTTTCCCCTGGAACTTGACCGGGGGTCCTTACTTCTATTTCCATAATTTGGGCCATTGAGGCCCTTTCTGGGATCTCCAGTCTTTTGAGATGTCTCAACATGCGAGCTAGCGTCTCCTGTGCTAGCATCTCCTGAGCTAGCATCTGCTGTGCCAGCTTCTCATGAGCTAGCATCTGCTGCACCAGCTTCTTCTGAGCTACCTGTGCCTGCTTCTCATGAGCTAGCATCTGCTGAGCTAGCGTCTCATGGGCTAGCGTCCGCTGTGCCAGCTTCTCCTGAGCTAGCGTTGGTTGCGCCAGCTCCTCCTGAGCTAGCATCTCTTGTGCTAGCTTCTCTTGTGCTAGATTCTCCTGAGCTAGCGTTGGTTGCGCCAGGTCCTCCTGAGCTAGCATCTCTTGTGGTAGCTTCTCTTGTGCTAGCTTCTCCTGAGCTAGTGTCGGTTGCGCCAGCTCCTCCTGAGCTAGCATCTCTTGTGCTAGCATCTGCTGTGCTAGCTTCTCCTGAGCTAGTGTTGGTTGCGCCAGCTCCTCCTGAGCTAGCATCTCTTGTGCTAGCATCTGCTGTGCTAGCTTCTCCTGAGCTAGTGTTGGTTGCGCCAGCTCCTCCTGAGCTAGCATCTCTTGTGCTAGCTTCTCTTGTGCTAGCTTCTCCTGAGCTAGCGTTGGTTGCGCCAGCTCCTCCTGAGCTAGCATCTCTTGTGCTAGCTTCTATTGTGCTAGCTTCTCCTGAGCTAGCGTCGGTTGCGCCAGCTCCTCCTGAGCTACCATCTCCTGTGCTAGCTTCTCTTGTGCTAGCTTCTCCTGAGCTAGCGTCGGTTGCGCCAGCTCCTCCTGAGCTAGCATCTCCTGTGCTAGCTTCTCTTGTGCTAGCTTCTCCTGAGCTAGCATTGGTTGCGCCAGCTCCTCCTGAGCTAGCATCTCTTGTGCTAGCATCTGCTGTGCTAGCATCTTCTGAGCTAGCGTCTGCTGCGCCAGCTTCTTATGAGCTAGCATCTTCTGGGCCAGCTTCTTCTGAGCTAGCGTCTGCTGCGCCAGCTTCTTATGAGCTAGCATCTTATGCACCAGCTTCTTCTGAGCTAGCGTCTGCTGTTAGCTCCAGCTATTTAGCCTTCAATTAGCTCTGGCTAGGTTAGCCTGTTGTGAGCTAGTTAGCTCTTGTCTGGCTAGGGCCAGTTCACTTCCTGTTAGCACTGGCTTGTTAGCCGGTGGTGAGCTAGTTAGCTCTTGTCTGGCTAGGGCCAGTTCACTTCCTGTTAGCACTGGCTTGTTAGCCGGCGCTCCTGTTAGCTTCTAGTTAGCACTGGCTCGTTAGCCGGCGCTCCTGTTAGCTCGGGCTATGTAGCCTCCTGTAGTCTCGGGCTAGGTAGCCTCCTGTTAGCACTGGCTCGATAGCCGGCGCTCGTTTAGACTACGGCTATGTAGCCTCCTGTTAGCACTGGCTCGATAGCCGGCGCTCATTTAGACTCGGGCTATGTAGCCTCCTGTTAGCACTGGCTCGATAGCCGGCACTCCTTTAGACTCTGGCTATGTAGCCTCCTGTAGTCTCGGGCTAGGTAGCCTCCTGTTAGCACTGGCTCGTTAGCCGGCGCTTATGTGGACTCCGGCTAGGTAGCCTCCAGTTAGCACTGGCTCGTTAGCCGGCGCTTATGTGGACTCCGGCTAGGTAGCCTCCAGTTAGCACTGGCTCGTTAGCCGGCGCTTATGTGGACTCCGGCTAGGTAGCCTCCAGTTAGCACTGGCTCGTTAGCCGGCGCTTATGTGGACTCCGGCTAGGTAGCCTCCAGTTAGCACTGGCTCGTTAGCCGGCGCTTATGTGGACTCCGGCTAGGTAGCCTCCAGTTAGCACTGGCTCGTTAGCACTGGCTCGTTAGCCGGCGCTTATGTGGACTCCGGCTAGGTAGCCTACAGTTAGCACTGGCTCGTTAGCCGGCGCTTATGTGGACTCCGGCTAGGTAGCCTCCAGTTAGCACTGGCTCGTTAGCCAGCGCTTATGTGGACTCTGGCTAGGTAGCCTCCAGTTAGAACTGGCTCGTTAGCCGGCGCTTATGTGGACTCCGGCTAGGTAGCCTCCAGTTAGCACTGGCTCGTTAGCCGGAAATGCCAGCCTATATGGCTGCGCTGATGTCTCTCTAAACTGCCAGACATTTTAGAGAGAGGGTTTTCTTTACTTTCTTTTTCTTTAATCCAATTTTGCGGCTTCAACCGCTCCACCAGCAATGCCCCCACTATGCAGATGCCTTTAATTTGCCACTGCTTTCCACTGAGGGCCATACAGATCAATATCCATTGTCTGGTGTATTCTAAAGCGGAAGGTTTTAGCTCCCTAGGTGCTGGTAAGAGCACATTCAAGTAAGGTTTAAACTCACTTTTGTAATTTGTTCATTTCAGGTTTCTCCGTTATCAATATTTCTAGTTTATTTTATTTGGCTGTTATCATACCGATCTCAGCCCTAACTCAGGGACGCCATGTTGAATGCCGATGGGCTTGTCTCTAGCTATCTCAGATCACTTACTTGAGATATAACCCTTTGGCCGCCCGATATCCCCCAGCGAGGTGCTAAACTCACTAAGTTCTCGGGTCAATTACTATTTCTATCAAGCTTACTTCATCGCCACTAGTTTAGTTATATCCAGTTGATATGAAATGTAAGCATAGAAGAGTTGTTAACCTCTTCTTTGTTTGTAATAAACCGAATGTGTGTCTGGGAGAACTCTTATTGCCTATAATAACAATAATATTATCATCATCATTATTATCATCATTTTACACAAGGCCTGTAATGCTACTCATGTGGAAGCTTGATGATCTTACGTCACCGTCACCACCATCACCGTCCTCATTTGTGAGGAATGGTCTGTAATACTGCTCATTTGAAAGCTTGATTGTATTACTACTCTTTTAATAAGTATTACTACTGTTAATAATGTAACATTAGCGTACTAACAATCATTTGCAAGCCCCATAACCCCTTATCAGTTTGACAGGTCCATCAGTCTGTGGCCACCAATCGTCCGGCCCTGCAGTGACTTAGACTTTCAGTTCCCCACAAATCTAATGGGACCCGTCCAACACAGTGGCTACCGGCTCTTGCAAACAACAAACAGTGAAACTAAGCATTACTACCGTCAATAGTATATATATATATATATAATATATAACTTTAGCTGAAAAGCATTAACCAGCAATTGATTCAATCTGTATTTCAGGACATAGTCACCTCAGAGGCAGAAAGCAGTCCACGAACTTCAATAGATATTTATAAAAAAGTATTTTTAATTAGAAAAGGCAAGTTACAAAAAGAGACTGCATTGGAAATGTCCAATTCAGTTAAAATAATTATAAAACAAAACAACATCTCTTCACTAGTATGGCATAGCCTATACGCCTGGTGTCTGGAGTCAAGAGTGAAAATCTGACAAGCTGAAAAATCTGTCTGGGATCCAGCGAGTTGGCCCTTATAAAGGCCTCAAGATCTCTTTGCTATTGGTCTAAATACAGTGATGTCATTTCTACCATCCAATCAACACACAATTCAGCAAGGATGAACTCCCCTCCCCTTCTAGTTGCCACAGCAACCGGGGAAGCAACGGATCACTTCTTTTGGGAAAAAAACCTTTTACGTCACCATGTCTGCAATGGTCCAAATTATACAGAAAACAGATATAGCATATATATACATGTACAACTCAACACTCATATACTTAAACACTGATTGATCACACATCATATATGTATTTTGTAGTTTAAAGTAAACTAAGTTATCTGCCTCATAACTGTAAGACAGTGATTCTCTCCTCTGCTCCTGTGTTCTTCTTGCTCGGAGCCGTCTCCCAAGGTCACCACCTCCCTGCACATTCCTACCCACTCTAACAGAGAATGAGCCCCTGTATTATCAAAAGGTTTCTGTTTCCATTCTGACTGCATATTCTATTAACTGTAGTATAGTTTTATAGTGTATATAGTTTATACAGGTTATATAAGAATACAAAAAGACATCCGTCATATCAGAGGCCTACTCGTCCTGTTATCAAGTTTATAATACATACTTTATATTTAATCCTTTATAATGCTTAATGTATTACATCATACAAGGGACACAAGTCAGAGAGAGAGAACAGGATGTCAAAATACCACAAGGGCCACTTCATGGCACCTCAACAGTTAGGTCATTCCAAATTTACGCACTAGCTAAACCCATTCATGGCGGTCAACCCACCGACGCCTTCCAAGTAAAAACTGAAGTGAGACAGGGCTGTTTGTTGTCACCATTTCTGTTCCTGCTGGCAATAGACTGGGTTATGAAGCAATCCACGGCAGAGAAACGAAATGGCATACAATGGACATTATGGATGCAGTTAGAAGACCTCAACTTTGCAGATGACTTGGCCCTGCTCTCTCACACCCAGCAGCAGATGCAGGAAAAGACCAGTACCATCGCGGACAACTCTACTCGGCTTGGGTTTAACATCCACAGAGGGAAGGTCATGCAAATCAATGCTGACAACACATCACCCATCATTCTGGAAGGAGAAGTGTTGGAAGAGGTAGACAACTTCACCTACCTGGGCAGCATGGTTAACAAGCAAGGTGGAACAGATGCCGATGTGAGACCTTTCCATCACAACCAATATCAGGATCAACACCAACGTGAAGTCAGTCCTACTCTATGGCGCTGAGACCTGGAGGACCACTGTCACCACAACCAATACAAGTTTCCTTAAACTGTCTGTGCCGAATCCTCCAGATTCCATTAGCAACAAAGACCTGTGGCAACAAACACAACAACAGCCAGCAGAGAAAGAGATTCTCCAACGGCGTTGGAGATGGATTGGCCATACACTCGTAAACCATCCCTGAGCATCACAAGACAATCTCCCACAAGGGAAAAGAAAGAGAAGCCGACCACAAAACACCTGGCACCGAGACTTGGAAGATGATGCCAAGAAGATGGGACACACCTGGGCCCTGTTTCATGTACGTGGTTCAACTAAGTCGATCAAGATGTCCATTATCCAGCTTCAGTTAACCCGATGTTCGAAGCCGGGATTTTCCTGTTTCACAAAGGTGGATTCAGTCTCGTTAACTCAAGCCAGACTTGCGAGTCAGGCTAAATGCGCGCGGCCGTTTTAGGTGAAAAGCCAGCACGTATCGATGGCAGAGACCCTGATTCTCAACGGCATTGATTGATTAATTGATTTAAGACTTTATTGACAGATTGCAATACGGCTCAATCGCCTCGCCGACAAGTTAAATGCGTTATCTATAGGCTAATTCTAAGTCCCTCATTACCTCAATCAATCAGATTATATTTCTTTAAACTTGCCTGCTGGATTGAATAATCAAATGAGATCTTGCTAGCGAAAATAATTAGTTAACTGTCATACAGAATTACGATACGGCCCTCTTGCCCATTGATTGATGTATAGTCAATCTTTAACTTATCTCCAATGTGGTCTAACGGGTTGTTCTTTTGACTTTCACACGGACGACCGGGGTTCAAGACCCTAGTCGTCTCCTTTTTTTTGCAATATAGGAATAATTCAATTTGGTGCACGTTGAGAGCTATATAAAGAATGACATCCTCAATGCATGTAGATTTATAATATTTTAACTTAAAACCAGGCTACTTTGGCGTATAATCATTAATATTATATTCAAAAAAATCATATTGGAAACACCGGAATTTGAACCCGGGTCGCAAGGTTGGCAGGCTTGAGCACTACCGCTGGGCCACTGTGCCAGATGGGATAAATTCATTGTTTATACATTAATGAACGAGAGACCCGTGTTTAGAATATTCCTTATTTTGAATGAAGTTTTATTTCTTTATCCTCATTCATTCATGTGACGTCAACGGCTCATTCAATTTCTCAAATCCGTCAAACAGCGCATCTCATCAGACATCTTAATCCCAGTTACAATTAAAATAACCACGTCATAATGTGTACATCGCACCGAGCGAGCGCCACGGTATATATAACGTGCATTATTTAGGACAAAGTGAATTCAGTATCAGCATTTTGGGTCTATTTTACATTTCAAAAGCCCCCTCTGGAAGAATGGAGCACAAAAACGTAATTCAGAATGGTATAATGCAGATCGTAGACTGTGGGAATAGTTTCAGGAAACGGGCTGTCACTTCTTTGCGGGGGCGTGGCTCTGCGTGATCGGGCTAACTTGAACTTGAACTCTGCTTTCGAGCAGGCTCAAACTTTTGGATCTGTTGGCATGGTGATCTGGAAAATCCACGTACATGAAACCGGAAAGTCCGGCTAACCCAGTTATCCAGCTAAAGTTATCCGGCTAACTCAGTTATCCAGGTACATGGAACGGGGCCCTGGGGCCAGCTGGAGAGGTTGGCTCAGGATTGGGATGCTTGGAGAACCCTTGGTGACGGCCTATGCCCCAAACGGGGTAAAAGGCGTAAGTAAGTAAGTAAACCCATGCTCCTCTCTTACAGCATGGAGAAGGATCCTTCTTGCTTGGAAATCACCTGGTCCCCCATCACCTGCTTGCTGGTTAGAAGACATGATGTTTTTAATTAAATTAGAGAAAACCAAGTTTGCACTCAGGGGGTCCTCCGAGAAGGGTACCGCTAGATGGCAGCCATTCCTCACCTGTCTAGCACTGTTACCCTCCTCTTCCTCCCCCTGACCACCCCCTTCCCTTTATTCTATTATTTTTTTTCTCTATTTTTTCTCCCATCCCACTGTTAGTCGTTATGCCAATTCCCAATCCCCTTCCTGGTTGTTGCGCACCCCCCCCCTACTGTTGGTCCGGGAGGCCGGAGACTGTCACATGCTTTCCTCCGACACATGTGCAGCCAGCCGGCAGCCAGCCTGGCAGCGCAGATTCTCACCGGGAGAGTAACGTGTGGAAGGTCACACTACCTTTCTCCAGATCCTACCCTCGCTGTGCAGGCGCCCCGACCGAACTGTAGGGGTCGCTGTCCACAACGCCCAGGACCCACCCACGGCTTCCCTCCCCCTAACTCAGCCAAACGAGTTAGTATAGCGATCAGCCCAAGCCAAGGCAATGCTGACTCTCCGGGCAATCTCCGCTACGCCACCTGACCGCCCCTTTATTCTTTTATATTTATTTTGTTTTTCTTTCATCTCCTCTCCCCTTTTCTGGGCGGGTTTGGGTGGAGTTGGGTGGATGTGGGAGGGTGTTGATTAGGATTTTTGTTATTGTATAGTCAGTATCAGGGCTGTACGCTAAGCTTTTTCACTAGGGGCACACTTGCCCCTAAATGAGAAATTTAGGGGCAAAAAATATTTTTTAGGGGCACATTTTTAAATAACAATTTTACCATTATTTATATCGATTGTTTTTGATTAAAAAAAAAAGAAAAAAAATTATATATTTTTTAATAAAATATATATATTATATAATCATACTTGTAGTTGTATTATCTGCGAGACATCGCCACCACGCAACAAGTCAAAATGCTCGCTATATGCAACCAGCTCCACTGTCTGTGTGTACTCGAGTAGCCTCCAGCTACGGCCAGGATTCTCCGGAGCTGCAGCTGGACCCTATACTGTAGCATCCAGCTACGGCCAGGATTCTCCGGCGCTGCAGCTGGACCCTATTGACTATATTCAGTGTGCCCTCAGCTCGAATACGCATCGACTCAGTGTTATAACTTATAAGACATTGATATCAGGAGCTGTCTGAACTATTTAGTTTAATGGGACGTTTCGTTTTGAACAGTAAGCTAACGCGAGCTATCATGCACTACTAGACTTGCTGGAGGATTTGTTGATATCAGTAGCTAGCCGGCTGGCAGGCTCACCGATGTCCCAGTGTCCCACTAGAGACTAGTGTTTACAACAGCCACGGGTGCGGGAGGGAGGAGGAGCAGACGCCGCAGCTCTCTCCGTGTGTCTGAGTTCAGTTCAGTTCGGCTCACTATAGGAGGTCGAACGCGTCGAAAATATGAAGCAATACTAACTTTACTTTTCTTCATAGCTAAATCAGACAGCCAGCCAGTCTATCAGAGTGAGTGCTCAGTCGATTGTTCCCGCTGATCATACCTGCTGACAGTGTTGGGAAAGTTCACTTTCTACATGAACTAGTTCAGTTCACAGTTCAATTTTTTTTAAATTAACTAGTTCAGTTCATAGTTCATAATTCAAAATGTTGAACTAAAGTTCATGGTTTCAAAAATGAACTAATTTAGTTCTTTTTAGTTCTTTTTTGATTTTTTTTTTTTATTATAGATGTTTCACGTACAGTTACTTACATTACAAAAACACACATTGGGACAAGGGGGGGGGGGGGTCCTCCAGTTCATCTCTATGCCATCATCCACACCATAAGCAAGCAAAAACAAAAAAAGAAAAACAAGCAAAAAGGAAAGCAGACCAAGACAGGCACTGTACATTATTGCACTTGCCTCGAGCCCATTCCCATGTAGACATACATATATTTATTTGTTCTATCCTAGGTCTGTCCATACAATGGGGCATTGGGCCTTTAGAAGGATCCGATACATTTCAGCAGGAAAATAGTCTAATAGTGGGGCCCACACCTCCTGAAAGGAAGCGTTGTTGCCTCTATGCACAGTGTCTTTCATGGGGTAGCAGCACACCGAAGATCTCTCTATACCACATTTGTAAAAATTGAGGCTTATCCTTAATCCAGTTTATCAGAATGCATTTCCGGGCTGAAAGTAGAAGTTTATGAAATAGTTTGAATTGTAAACTCTTTTAAATGCATACGACGATGTCTAGAGTCTGACTCTGACTGAGCGAGTGCTGCTGCTGCTGCAGCGCCTCTCGGCTTCTGCGCGCAGATTCTGCTGTAAGCCTGTTCCACTGCTTGTTGTGAGGAGTCTGATCACGTAGCCAATAGCATGGGGTGACAGGCACGTTGCCAGATCGGGTGGTTTTACGCATCATTTTTGTCCAGTTTACAGTGTGTTTTAACTGAGTTTTCGGCTGAAATGCATATGAAATATGGCACATCTTTGAACGCCGTTATAACAGAGTGTTGAGAATGAACGCACTTTTGAACTCCGTTACACAGGGCTGAGAATGAACTCGTTCTCAATTACGTTCATTTAGCGGATATACAGTACGTTCAGTTCAAGTTCGCCCAAAATACGAACGCGTTCATGAACGATCGTTCATTGAACGCGTTCAGGTACATCACTGCCTGCTGAGTGCTCACTGCTCAGCTCGCGTGAGTGGCGTCATCACATGCCTTGGATAATTTAGGAGTGAAATGCGAATGCAAGGCTTGAAAGCACTGCTCGCAAGCCCGCCCCCAGATAATATTTACCAATCGCAACGGCCAATTAAAGGGGCAATTCGCGACCATCTCGTCGCACTGTACAGCCCTGAGTATGTCATTGTGTGATTGCATGTTTATTGTTATTGGTTCATAATTTAATGTAAACCGTTTTTGCAAAGAAATGTATTAATTTACGGAAGAGAAAGCTCTCTTGGGTGACAGACAGAGTAATGAGAGGAAAGAGAGAAAGATGGAGAGAGGAGAGGACACACCTACGTAAGAAGGACAGAGCTGAAACAATGGGCTTAGGGTAAATGCAGAGTGAGAGAGGGGGGGCATAGGGGAAAGGCAGAGAGGGGGAGGTGTATTGGAAAGGCAGAGAGATGGGTGTAGAGGAAAGGCAGAGCGAGAGAGAGAGAAGGGGGGTATAGGGGGGAGACAGAGCAAGAGAGAGATAGGGTGGGGGTGTTGTGGAAAGGCAGAGCGAGAGAGAGAGGGGGTGTAGGGAAAAGGCAGAGAGAGGGGGGGTGTAGGGGAAAGGCAAAGAGTATACTCGTGTTTCGTCGCCAACGCTTGAGCGCCAAAAGCGAGTATACTCGTTTTTGGATCCTTTGATATTTTTCCTTTGATCCCCGTTCTAAACACTCGCTCGGAGCTGCCTGTGTCTCCCTGGCACCGCTGCTTAAATTGGAATTGCAATGACAATCGAATCCCGCCAGGTGGCAGTATCTTCCAGTACAGTTGTCTTCCAGTACTGAGTTACACCTCCGGCTGCTTCCACCTCAGAGTGGATCAGGACATAGCAATCGGTCAGAGATTTGGTGCCTCAGACCTATTCTTTCCCGTATGATAGCCATACCCAATATACACGACTAATTGCGATCGCCATGGGACGACTGGGATTTATACATTTTGGAGTACCTTCTGACTGAGGTAAGGTATATTTTAGGTAACCTGCTGGTATTTTTTTAACCTAAAACATGCTTTTGTACCGATCACAGTGTTCTATTTTACGGGACCTAAAACATCCTTTTGGTAACAATCGCAGTTTCAAGGTAAAACGACCCCCCCCCCCCTTGATGATTTTGTGAAGACACATATGTATATGGTATATACCTTTGATTTGGAAGTATTTGGAGTTTCAGGCGAGCACCCCGAACGATTTGGGCATAATGCATAACGCGTCATATCTCGCAATCTAGGAAAAAATACTGGATTATTTTGGAAAGGGGCGATGTTTAGCATGGAATAGCGCACAAACTAAAGTACGTAGAAATGAACTGGTTAGTCAGTGTTGGACTATGAACAATGCCTGTCAAATGAGCCATACTAGTCTCCATAGCTATAATACAGAACACACGATGGGTCTGCAAACATCAATAAAATGGTCAATAACGCTGGCGCCATTGAGTAGAGATGGGAAAACAGCGTGGCAGTCAATGAGTTAAGGCGTTAACACAAGATGCCTATATCTAGTGTGTGTGCGTGCGTGCGTGCGTGTGTGCATATGTGTGTGTGTGTGTGTGTGTGTGTGTGTGTGTGTGTGTGTGTGTGTGTGTGTGTGTGTGTGTGTGTGTGTGTGTGTGTGTGTGTGTGTGTGTGTGTGTGTGTGTGTGTGTGTGTGCAGCAGTGGGCCCGGTACCACCGCAGTGCTGGCTCAATCCAGCCAGTCAGTCTCGCCGGTACATTATGCTAATGATGCTCCTGAATGCTGTCTGGGATTCTGTAAACACATTATGAATTAATCATTAAGATTACATATGGCACCGCTTTGTTATGCATGAGGCTTAAAGTGGGTCAGTCTGCCATCTCCGGGACCGCACTCTAGAGAGTGTGCCTTCATTCACAGGCCTGCATGATGGGTGTTGCTGTCACAAGGAACCCCTTAGTGGATTTTTCTTGAAATATATTCTTTGTCTTGAAATATATTCTATGAAATGTGTTTATCACCCTCTGTGCTACTGGTTGGCCTCCCTGAGAATCCTTCAATCCCAGTGTTTCCCATATAGATTCATTTATGGTGGTCTGCTACAATATCAGCACTGACCACCATATTGATTGTTTTATTTTACTATTCAAAATCGGTAAAAGCCTTTTCATTGTAGAGCCACAGTAACACATTTATTCACAGGCACCTCCTTTCTCCGCTCACACCATCCCGATCATGCTTAATATAATGTAAATACAGGAAAAAATATACATAATGTATGTTATGGTATAGTCATAGTAATATAATTACGAATTGTATCAAAAATGTAACATTTGTGTATGTATTACAAATAAGTACATGCATACATATTTTTTGTGTTTTCAGAAACACTTTAAGTTCCCCTGCTGAGGATCGAACCCCAACTTTAACCCGCACTTTATGTATTAACCATGACCATTAAGCAAATGATAAAACTAACCTCAACTCTAACCGTAATCATAGTAAGATACTGGTGAGAGCACTCGCCTGTGACTGCATGATTGTTGGTTCAACTCCTGGTTGTAGCATTTGTTTTGGACTTTTGCAGATATAATATCTAAATATATTAGTTATGGCTCTAACATAACGTACTTATGTACCTTTTTTCTTCCGACCTTAAAATACGGGACAAAGTGCGTCCCGCATCAGTTCAATACAAAACACGTCTTTTAGTTTCCAATTACGGGACGATTCCGTATTTTACGGGACGGGTGGCAACCCTAGGCTAACGTGCAGCCAAGCTAGGCTAACGTGAAGCTAGGATAACGTGATAAAGCCCTACATCCAGGGCCCGAAATAAACTTTTTGACTCACCGGCCAGTGGCGGGTAGATGGGGAAAATCTACCCGCCAAGCATATTTCTTACCGGCCAAAAAAAATTAATTTTTGTGTCACATATATTAGGGTGACCATATTTTGATTTCCAAAAAAGAGGACATGCTGGCCCCAGCCTCGAGATACTTAAAGGGGCTATGTACTATAAATGTCATTTTTCAGTCTCTAGCATTGTATTATAGTAATAGGAGTTCGTATCAATGTGTTTTAGTGTCTAAATACCATATTGGCGGATTGCTCAGATTCAGCCCAGCCCCTTTCCTCCTCCAGTAAATCAGGCCATTTTGATTTGAAGGCCTGAGTCACGTCATTCGGGCTCTGGGTAGCGCACAGTGATGCGATTGGCTCTGTGGTTGGAGCTAATGCCCGCCCCCATTCTACCTAGAATAGAGAGGTACCTACTACCTAGAAACAGGAGTGCAGTCACTTGCATATCTTCCACGATGAGCAAACCCCGCAGAACATGTTCTGTTCCTGGCTGTAAAGCTACTAATACGTCTTTGCACGCTTTTCCGGTGGATCAGCTGAAGCCTGATGCGGTTCCGGCGTTAGCTCTCGGGAGCGATGGCTAGCTAGTTAGCACCAGCCGGGGACCGGCGTTAGCAACCGGGAGCGATGGCTAGCTAGTTAGCACCAGCCGGGGACCGGTGTTAGCAACCGGGAGCGATGGCTAGCTAGTTAGCACCAGCCAGGGACCGGTGTTAGCAACCTGGAGCGATGGCTAGCGTTACCACCAGCCGGGGACCGGCGTTAGCAACCGGGAGCGATGGCTAGCTAGTTAGCACCAGCCGGGGACCGGTGTTAGCAACCGGGAGCGATGGCTAGCGTTACCACCAGCCGGGGACCGGCGTTAGCAACCGGGAGCGATGGCTAGCTAGTTAGCACCAGCCGGGGACCGGTGTTAGCAACCGGGAGCGATGGCTAGCGTTACCACCAGCCGGGGACCGGCGTTTGATTTGTGTTTGGGCTCATGTTTGTTACATGAGCCAGTTAAAGCTCTGTTGGGCTCGTATTTGTGAGAGAGCTAGTTAAAGCTCTGTGGGGCTCATGTTTGTTACATGAGCCAGTTACAGCTCTGTTGAGCTAACAATTGTGTGAGAGCTGGTCAAGGCTCTGGTGGTTTAGCCATTTATCATAGTACTGTACCTTGTGTGATCCTGCCTGTTGTATATTTTTCTGTTACCCATAACCTGTATTGTGTATTTGTTAATTAACTCGTCACCCAGTTTATGGTGATTGTTTTTCTTGTTGCTAACTTTTTGTTTCGAACACAGGGACATTGAGGGCAGGAAGATACCCTGGGTCTACATTCTGCATCACGTAGGCGACCTACTGTTAAAGACACCAGCTTTAGAGTGAGCACCACCACCTGTACTTTGGGGCGTCCGCGCCTGTAAAGGGGGGGGGGGGGGTTGTTTCCTTTTAACATTTGATTTGGTGCTCACTGGTAGGTCCTCTTTGCTCTCTGTGTTGCTGATCCTTACTTGTGAAATAAATATTATTATTTTGCAATTTGTCTCTGGCGTTTTGTGTCACTGCACCCTCACCTACCCTGTCTGTGGCCTTGTGTTGCGTCTCCCCACGGGGGTACGTAACTGTGTGTGTGTGTGTGTGTGTGTGTGTGTGTGTGTGTGTGTGTGTGTGTGTGTGTGTGTGTGTGTGTGTGTTAAGGCTGAGCCCGAATGTTCGAACGTTCGTTCGTTATGTTAACATTCAAATTCTAAATCAAAATTCGAATTTTTTATTTTTAATAACTTTATTCAAATTGAGGATTTAGTTTGAGGATATCTAAAAATAAAAAAAATAAAAAATAAATTGATTTTTTTTTAACCTTGAATTTGAATTTTAAATTTTAAAATTTTAATTAAAAACGAAGGTTCGAACGTTTGTTCGTAAAACCCTGACGAAGTTTGAATCCCAAAAACAGGCTTCAGGGACAGCCTTAGTGTGTGTGTGTGTGTGTGTGTGTGTGTGTGTGTGTGTGTGTGTGTGTGTACACTGGTATGTTTGTCTATATGTGTGTGCTCACTACATGCCCAGTCACAACAGAGTGAGCATATAATATAACACTGTAAATCTCAGCTCTCTGTTCAACAGCTAATCAAGAGGATCTCACTCTCTCTGTATCTCTCTCTCTGTCTCTGTATCTCTATCTCTCTCTCTTTCTTTCTTTTATTCTTTCTTTCTTTCTTTCTTTCTTTCTTTCTTTCTTTCTTTCTTTCTTTCTTTCTTTCTTTCTTTCTTTCTTTCTTTCTTTCTTTCTTTCTTTCTTTCTTTCTTTCTTAATATCATTTCTTTCTACATATTTCACATTAAGAACATCACAAAACTCCGCTCCTCACTCACTCTGGCAGATTCAGAGAAACTCGTCCACGCCGCCGTCTCCTCCAGGCTGGACTATTTAATTGCAATGCACTCCTCATCGGGATCCCTAGTAAAAGCATTCAAAAACTGCAATCCATCCAGAATAGCGCTGCTAGGATCCTGATGAGGGTGCTCAAACATGACCACATCACCCCCATCCTCAGATCAATACACTGGCTCCCTGTGGAACACAGGATCAAGTACAAGGTCTCCCTCCTCACTCACCAGTGTGTACACGGTGGTGCCCCTGCCTACCGCAAGGAACTCCTCACCCCCCAGTCCTCCTCACACTCCCTCCGCTCCGGCACAGCCTACCTCCTCAAAGCCCCCAGGACTAAGCTGCACACCATGGGCGATCGAGCCTTCTGCTCGGCCGCACCCAGACTGTGGAATGCTCTCCCCAACCACCTGAGAGCACCACAAACTGTTGACACTTTTAAACGTGGACTCAAGACCTACCTTTTTAGAAAGGCCTTTTTTTAGTTTGTATGTCTTATCTATGTTGTTCTGCTGTGTTCTTCTTTTTTTTATATATATATTTTTATTTTATTCTTTTAACCCTCATGTTGTGTTAGGAATTGGCACCACTGACCGTTGTTAGCGGGTCAAGGTCATGGTGTTTGGTCCCAGCAATGGGCATGTGTCTCCTCCCGATGACTTGGGCCCCCTTGGGCTTTTTGTGAAGCCAACTGTCACCAACCTAGGGGTGAAGTTTGATTGTGACCTAAAATTGGACAAGCAGATCAACGCTGTGGTGGGAAAGAGTTTTTTCCAACTCAGGAGGCTGTCCAAGGTCAAACCTTTTTTATCCCGTTCTGTTTTTGAGACTGTTATCCATGCTTTTATGACCTCTCGCCTTGATTACTGCAATGCCCTATACGTTGGCGTCAGTCAGGCCTCCCTCTCTCGTTGCAGCTGGTTCAGAACGCCGCTGCCCGTCTGCTGACGGGAACACAAAAGCGGGAGCACATTTCCCCTGTGCTGGCTGCCCTCCACTGGCTTCCTGTGCGTTTTAGAATTGATTTTAAAGGGGAACTCCAACATTTTGGGAAATTAGCTTATTTAACATCTTCCCTGGAGTTAGACAAGAAGATACATACCTTTTTTGTCTCTGTGCGTGCATTTTAGCTTTGGGAATAGACGCTCCGTTAGCATAGCTTAGCTTCATCACTGGAAGTGAGGCAGGGCTGTAGCCTTACAGTGCCTTACAGTGTATTGCAAGGTCTGACATTGACCAAACTTGATATGCATGACCTTGGTGGGCTCTAGGTCAACTCCTGAAAAGGGGGTCAATGTCAGACCTTGCAATCAAAAGTTAGGGGGCACACTGAAATTATGGCAAGGGTTATTAGCCCCCTAACTTTTGATTGCAAAGTCTGACATTGACCCCCTTTTCAGGAGTTGACCTAGAGCCCACCAAGGTCATGCATATCAAGTTTGGTCAATGTCAGACCTTGCAATACACTGTAAGGCACTGTAAGGCTACAGCCCTGCCTCACTTCCAGTGATGAAGCTAAGCTATGCTAACGGAGCGTCTATTCCCAAAGCTAAAATGCACGCACAGAGACAAAAAAGGTATGTATCTTCTTGTCTAACTCCAGGGAAGATGTTAAATAAGCTAATTTCCCTAAATGTTGGAGTTTTCCTTTAAGGTTTTACTGTTTGCTTTTAAATGTTTGAACGGCTTGGCACCAGGGTACCTCTCGGACCTGCTGGAACCCTATGTTCCCCCAAGGTCCCTCAGGTCCTCTGACCAGCTCCTCTTGGCCGTTCCAAACTCCAGGCTGAAGCTTAGGGGGGACCATGCTTTCGCTGTGGCAGCCCCAAAGCTCTGGAATGAGCTGCCACTGCATGTTAGGCAGGCCCCCACTCTGCAGGTTTGATTGATTGATTGATTGAAAAGTTTATTAACAGATTGCAGAATGGGTACAGTACAGTACAGCTCAATACATACAATTGTTAAGGGGATGCAGACCAGAGAAAGACTTTCGTCTTGTTTACATCAGGGTCCCCCATTTTCAATTCATCATAACATATATGACATACATGACATACAGATAGACAGTACTGCTACATCTATACATTTATGACATATCAGATTTGCAAATACAGTACTGTTTGTGATACAAAAAGTGTCCAGGAGAAGAGTGTATATACAATTGACGTAGAAACTGTACATTGGAGGAGGTTGGGTTGGTGGGTGGGGGCTGTACATTGGAGGGGGGGGGGGGGGTTGGGGTAGGGGGGGGGGACACTGTACACTGTACATTGGAATACTGACAAAGCCATACTTGGTAATTTACTGTACAACTGGGTTAAGACATTTGTAGGGGCCAGTTTCGAATTGCAGTCTCCCGTAGGTGTTCTTTGAGAGTGTTTTTGAAAGTGGGTAGTGATTCACATTCCTTTACAGCTTTGGGTAGGGCGTTCCACATTGATGTGGCATAATTGCGAAACGTGTTTAGTCCCTTGTTTGAGCCGAATCTGGGTTTAACATGATTTGTGGAGCTCCCTCTGGTGTTGTGATCGTGGTATTCACTGACCTTTGGGAAGTATTTTGACATGTACATGGGTACCTTGGTCGCATAGTGTATCTTGTAGACCAGGCCCATTGCAAGTTGCTGTACTCTGTTGTCTACTCTAAGCCATCCTAGGTTGTCAAAGTGGTGTTCAAATCACGCCTCAAGACAACTTTTGCTCTGGCTTTCGGTTTTTAAACAGTTTAGAGAGACCTGCCTTTTTATGTGACACATTGTACTGTTTTTATTGTGTGCATTTATTCAATTTTGTATGTTCTATGTTTTATCTTATGTTGTGGACTTGTACAGCACTTTGGTCAACTTTGTTGTTTTTAAATGTGCTTTATAAATAAAGTGGATTGGATTGGATTGAATGTTGACCCGGGGTCTAACTCAGTTCTGACCACTAAAAAGAAAGGAGTATCACTCAATATAGTTAATAGTACATCCTAACTAACATTATATGCATTCATAACCATATAATCCCATTGTAATTTGATTTTATTGCCCCTGAGACACATCATGTCCCTTATTTTTAAGATGAAAATGAGGTTTTTCAATCATAATATATTAAATGTGAAACCCATAGATAATAATGTTTCCTGACTATAATAGAACAATATTAGAATATAACTTCTGAAAAAAAGTTTAGTATATTTATTATTATTTTATTTATTTATATTTAGTATTTTTATAGTATAGTTTTACCTTGCCGGGTCAAGAATGACCCTAACCCCACAGTCATACCTTTTTTTCTGCAGATACCTTCAGAATTTTCAAAATGGTGAAACATAGTTTTGCTGTGCTTATATATGTGTTGTGGAGGATATCATAAAGCCTTGTTCTAATAAAATCAACTACATGGTAGTTATTACATATTATAACCTTGAAACGAGTCGCTAGAGACCCTAACACCACATAAGGGTTAACTCTGTAGCACTCTGAGATTCTCAGGAATGTAGGATGCGTTACAAATTAAATGTATTATTATTATTATTATTATTATTATTATTATTATTATTATTATTATTATTATTATTATTATTATTATTATTATTATTATTATTATTATTATTATTATTATTATTATTATTATTATTATTATTATTATTATTATTATTATTATTATTATTATTATTATTATTATTATTATTATTATTATTATTATTATAGTAATGTATTCAGGTAAACTTCTATCTAAAGCCCTAGCTTGTGTGTGTCACACAAAACTCTCTCTGGGCCTCTTGGGTCCAGTCATTATAATAACAAAGGAACGACAGACTGGAAGCTGGGTCTTTGTTTAGGTGTGAATTGGTCTGGAGTGACATTGATCACATTGAATTCTGGGAGTGTAGTCCTTTCATCAAATAGCTGAATTGACTTTCTTGAAATCATTACTACGAGCCAGGAATGCAGCGTATAGATCAGGTGACACCAATGCATACAGTGCAGCGAGGTCAGACCTGAAAAATTTTGTCAGATCTGCCAAGCTGTTATACAAGAACCGCATTGAAGCCCACTTCAACAGCGCCTCAAACCCCCGGCAGGTATGGGAGGGTGTCAGGGCTATATCGGACTACAAGGGAAGAACATCACCCCCTGTCAACGGCAGCGCCCCCTAGCGGAGGAGTTAAACCACTTTTATGCACCTTTTGACAGGGACAACAAGGACCCGGTGTTGCCCCCTCTCCCCTCTGACGGCTCCACCATAGTCCTGAGCACTCATGAGGTCAGACTCAGTCTACGGAATATCAACACAAGGAAGGCGGCGGAGCCTGATGGAGTCCTGGGAACGGGTGCTCAAGGACTGTGCGGCTGAACTAGCTCCAGTTCTCACCACCATCTTCAACCTGTCTCGGGGCTCATCCTGGGTCCCTGCATGTCTCAAGGCAGCAACAATAGTCCCGGTTCCCAAGAAACCTAAAGTCACAGGCCTGAATGACTACAGACCTGTGGCACTCACCCCCATCGTCTCAAAATGCTTTGAGAGACTGGTCATGAAACACATAAAAGCCTCCATACCGCCATCATTAGACCACAACCAGTTTGCCTACCGGAAGAACAGGTCAACAGAGGATGCTATTGCCATTGTGTTACACACTCTGCTGGAACATCTAGAACACAGGCACACATACAGTATGGTAGACTCCTTTTTGTTGACTTTAGTTCAGCTTTCAATACTATTCTACCCAACAAGCTTCACAGTAAACTACACAAACTCGGACTGAACACCACATTATGCAATTGGATCTTGGACTTTCTTACAAATCGCACACAACATGTCAGGATTGGCAAGCACACATCCCCCACCCTGCCTATTAGCACCGGGGCCCCCTCACCCATGACTGTTGTTTCTCCTCTCCATCTAACCTCATAGTCAAATTTGCAGACGACACAACAGTACTTGGCTTCATCAAAGGAAACGATGACACCTCATACAGGAGGGAGGTTGAGCGACTAGTGGAGTGGTGCTGTGGTCATAACCTTGCTCTCAACCCCACGAAGACCAAGGAAATTATCATCGATTTCCGCAGGAGTGGTGACCTCAGCCACTCTCCACTCCTCATTGGAAATGAGGAGGTGGAGAGTAGGGATGCCCCGATCGATCGGCCAGCGATCGGTATCGGCTGATATTCCGTATAAATATGAGATCGGTGGATTCCGATAATGCTTTATTTTCGCCGATCGTGAAAACCGATAGAAAAACATGATCCAATTCTTAGCGGAGATCTCACTCGCTGACTTCTGTCTCAGACACAGAGCTGCAAACTGCCGCTCCTCCTCCTCCTCCCCTGCCCCTCCCTTACCCGTGTAAACACAGATGCTTCTATTGCCTCGGGCAATAGTCTGCTCTAGTCTAGTGCATGGGACCGTGAGCTAACGTTAGCTACCTAGCTATCGTTACTGTTTAAACAAAATTACCCAGTCAACTATTCACTTTTAGTTTAATACATGAGGCATTGTCTAACGGTAGGCTGACCAAACGTCCTCTTTTGCCCGGACATGTCCTCTTTTCACGCCATGTCCGGGGCGTCCGGGGGGGGTTTATTAATTCATCGAAATGTCCGGGGTTTCACTGTTTTTCAGTTTCACGGCCCTTTGCGAGCATCTGAAGGCTCGGGGCTGCATTTTTCGCCGAACATATAAATTACGAATTAAAGCGCTATTCGTTGCCGTTCGAATGCCATCTGGATCGCCAAAATCCGTGCCTCGGTTCTCGAGTTACATGCCGATATGTCAGGCATGCAACTTTTTACATGGCATTATCCAACCGGACTCCCGGAGAAGCATGCAGCTGCAGAGCCGCAGAGCCAGCGGCGCTCTCTGGGCCGCGCGCTGACGGCCGCGCTGTGAGGCAATAGTATCCAGCTGCCTGCAGGACGAGAGCACCAACACTCTCAGGACCGCAACACTTTAAGGACCCACACTTTAAGGACCCTCGCTTCCATTGGCTGATTTGGGTCACATGACCCTCCCACCCAATGGCTGAATTGGAGTATTGCAATTGATTGATTGATTGATTGATTGATTGATTGATTGATTGAAAACTTTATTAACAGATTGCAGAATGGGTACAGTACAGCTCAATACACACAATTGTTAAGGGGATGCAGACCAGAGAAAGACCTCAAAGCAGTACTGTTACATTTGTGACATACAGTAAATATATACAAGGGGGAGGGAACTGTACATTTATGATGAATTGAAAATGGGGGACCCTGATGTAAACAAGACTTGCGCGATTTTGCGCGCCGCGTGGGAGCAAATTCGAGACACATATTCGGTTGCAAAAAGGTGTCCCACGGTCTCCTCTATGGCCGTGAATATTTTCACGCGGATCGGAATCACGGCGTGCCCGTGGCACACTTTACCGTTTCGGCGAGTTTATTCCACGCTATGTCCTCTTTTTTGGAAATCAAAATATGGTCACCCTATCTAACGGTATCTAGCCGGCTAGCTACTGATAGCTCCTGATATCAACAAATGCTCCAGCAATAGTCTAGTAGTGCATGTTGATACCTTCGTTAGCTCACGTTAGCTCACTGTTCAAAACGAAATGTCCCATTAAACTAAATAGTTCACTGAGGCGTTGTCTTAACGTTATCTAGCCGGCTAGCAGTAGCTACAGATAGCTCCTGATATCAATGTCTTATAACATTGTTTCGGTCTTATAACATTGATTCGATGCGTATTCGAGCCCCGGCTTGCATCGCAGTCACGAACGGGGCTAGCTGAGGGAGTAGGGTATATCTGCAGAGCCGCAGATACCCTGCTGAGGGCATGCTGAATGTGATTTGACCAAAGCAGAGTATACACACAGACAGTGGAGATAGCAAGCATTTTGACTTGTTGCGTGGTGGTGATGTCTCGCAGATAATACAACTACAAGTATAATTATATATATATATATTTTTTTTTTATCCACTTTTTCTCCCATTTTTTCTATATTTTCTCCCATCCCAATTTCGTATCATCCAATTTCAACCCTCCCCTGTCACGAACGCTGTTTCTTGCCTCCCACAAGCCGGCTGCAATGTGGACTAAGTCATACATAGCACAAGTCCCCTCCGGTACTTGAGGTAACAGCAGTCGCATCTTTTCACCTGCGCAGCTCGATCTCTCAGTGTCGAGGAGTAACGCGTGGGAGGCTCACGCTGCCCCCGACACTTCCTGATTCTACTGCGCAGGCGCACCAACCGACTTGTAGGAGTCGCTTGTTCACAACGCCCGATCCCCACCCTTCAGTTTCCCTCCCCGTAATACGGCCAATGTGTATTACTGCGGACGACCAGCTAAACTGAAAACAATGTGGAGAGCTGGATTCGAACACGCGAATCCTAGCGTCTCCACACTGGTGGCGAGTGCCTTGCCCACTACACCACCTAGCCGCCCCAATTATATATATATATTTTATAATTTTTTTTAAAAAAAGTATATATTTTTTTTAAATATTTTTTTATATACAACCAAAAACGATCGGTATCGGATCGGTATCGGCCGATATGGCTCAAGACGATCGGTGATCGGTATCGGTGGCAAAAAACGTGATCGGGGCATCCCTAGTGGAGAGGGTTTCAAAGTTTTAGTTTCTGGGCGTGACTATGTCTGATGACCTGTCCTGGGGGATCAACATTACCTCTGCTGTGGGGAAAGAACAGCAACGCCTCTTCTATCTGCGGAAACTTAAATGGGCTAAACTCCCACAGGGACTGATGGCTAACTTCTACCACTGCGCAGTAGAGAGTGTGCTCACATACGGACTACTGGTGTGGTTCTCCAGCTGCACCAGGGCAGAGAAGGAGGCCCTCCACAGAGTGGTCAAGGCTGCGAGGAGGATCACTGGAGCTAGCCTCCCAGATATCTCCACAGTCTTCACCTCCTGCTGCCTGCGTCATGTGAATAACATCCTACCGGACCAGTACCACCCAGCACACCATCTTTTTCAACTGCTGCCCTCTGGTCGAAGGTACAGATCCATCCAGTCCGGAACTAGCAGACTGACCAACAGCCTCTATCCACGGGCTGTCAGGCTGCTCAACGATCACCATCAACTTGCCGCCCCGCACCCCCCATCCCAAACCCCCGGTGACATAACTCCCACTTCTACACTACAACAATAACTGTGAACCGGACTTGCATTGCTGTACTATACACTATTCCATCCATTGCAAGCCAACGCCCCCCTCAATCCATTAACTCACTGGACTGTCACTGTACTATTTATTTGCACTAGCACTATTGCACTTGGGACATTGATGTTATATTATTATTATTGAGGACATTGGGACATTGATATTATATTATTATTATTGATATTATTATTTTGCACATGCTATATTCAGTATGTTTGTATGCAAGTGGTGATGCTTCAAACTCAATTTCATTGTACCAACAATGACAATAAAGATTCTATTCTATTCCTTTCAAAGCCCTGAACTGCGTTTAGGTTATAATGTTACCAGAATGTTTCATAGGACATTGATTGAAAACGATCGGCTCAAATTTGACAATTGATGGCTTATTTTGGTATGAACCTGTAGTTTCATATTATGTAAAAAAAATTAAAATGTGAAAATTCCCAGGGAGGAGGGGCTAGAGGGTTACAAGCAAACAGCTAAATCTTAAAATCGATCATAAAACGCACAGGAAGCCCATGCAAGAGCCAACAGAAGAAAAAAACAAGAGTGATAGTCTAACAACAGTCTTATTTAGTACTTTACAGCTATGGAAAAAATAAAGAGACCAAAATATGAGCAGTGCTTAATTTGTGTCAGATCCTTCTCAGATTGGGACCAGCACCTAGACAACCAAGACTGTTCCAGGGTTCACATCCTGCTCTATACTTAAAGGGTCACTTCACCAAGGAACAATGCTGATTTCTGTATAAAAAAAATACATGCCAAATGTGCATGCAACGGCCCGCCGGTGGAACAGACGAAAGTCACGGCATTTTGCGAGCGCCTAGCGGCTCGGGGCTGCATTTTTCGCAGAACATATGGAATACCGAATAAAATATCTGTTTGTTGCCGTTCGAACGCAATGATACCCCACTTGGGGGGGGTTCGGATAAGGGATCTAGGTGAACGTTGACAAGCAAAGTTGACGAGCAAAAACGAGAAGTCAATCAGACTTCGAATGAATGGCTGTGAATGAGGAAATGGAATTCTGGAGAGCTTTTTTTTTGGCACACGGTTTACCTGCATCTGTTTTCCAGCTTATACTTTTATTTATTTTGTATTGCAACTGCTACAGAAATATGTTCAAGTTCAACTCAAGTTCAGATCTATGTTACTCTATTTCATTAGCACTAACATTTATTTTCCTTTGTTGCATTAGTAACTTCAGAATGTTATCTTTCAAAAGAGACCAGGCTTATGCATGTGCTATAAAGTATAAAGATAAGCTTTGCAAAAAAAGTATACAGTCCTCAAGTTCAAGTAAAAGAAATTGTCAATTTTCGGGGTGCCTGTTAAGAGATTAAATATCAATGATTAGTTTCTAGGACAACGGAAACTGAGACATAATCCATCTAGTAACCATTAGAGAGATCTAACATCATTCTATGTGTCAAAGATGCAGAAAGTCAAGTCAACTTTCATTTCAGTCAAGTTGCATGCATCCAATTTTAGTATTGGGGAGATTCTCCCCACGCCGATACCTCATCTGAACCCGTTATTGAGCCGATATCAAGTACCAGTGTCACCACATGTAGTGCCTGTCGGTCTCTGTCTGCACGCTAGAGAGAGAGAGAATGGAATACAGCGAGGAATGAGACTGAGGCGGGGGTGGGGGGATGCCTGAAGACAGCTGCACTGAACAGAGCTCCTACGTGTCCTCATACGAGTTAAAGATGTCAACTAGATGCCATCGGCGCTGCTCTGTCAGCCACGGGTGTCGAGGTGTTCTATTCATAGAGTTGGGGAAGTGGAGGCAAGAAAGAGTGATGGCATTGGATCTGACATCTGTTTGATGAGATGGCTCAGAAAAGAGCCTCAAGTGGTTTCTTTTGTCCTTACTGTTGAGGTGTAGAGGATTTTAAATAGGAACCTGATGCACCCGGGCTTTCCCTTATGATTGGAGGAGTATATCTTTTTTATATAACACCTAATTTGGGAGCGTGTCACCTTGTGTGTGCATGTGTATGTGTGTGTCTATGTGTGTCTGTGTGTGTGTGAGTGTGTGTGTGTGTGTGTGTGTGTGTGTGTGTGTGTGTGTGTGTGTGTGTGTGTGTGTGTGTGTGTGTGTGTGTGTGTGTGTGTGTGTGTGTGTGTGTGTGTGTGTGTGTGTGTGCGTGCGTGCGTGCGTGCGTGCGTGCGTGCGCGCGCGCGCGCGCGTGTGTGTGTGTGTGTACAAAAGTGATATCTTTCAAAAAGACATTTGGACTCTGCCAAGCGGTGTCCAGGCATATTAAAGGCAACCAACTTGTGTTCGGCTTTTCTCTGATTGGCCGCGCCCCCCCGCCCCCACGCGCAGGCAAGTGGCAGTCGTCCCACGTTCCAAATGAAATCCAAGGAGCAAGCGAGCGGCAGCGCGGGCAACCAACTTGTGTACCAACGCACTTGTGTTGGGCTGCTGTTCCAACGCACTTGTGTTGGGCTGCTGTTCCAACCAACTTGTGTTCAGCTGCGGTAGCAGTGGAGCGCTATGAAATGCGCTGAACTAGAAAGCGTAACGTTATTATGTTTCGCGTTTTTAACAACCAACTACCAGATTCACTCGTGTATAAACAAAGCCCATACAGTTATGAAATGCGCTGAACTAGAAAGCGTAACGTTATTATGTTTCGCGTTTTTAACAACCAACTACCAGATTCACTCGTGTATAAACAAAGCCCATACAGTTATGAAATACGCTGAACTAGAAAGCGTAACGTTATTATGTTTCGCGTTCCATTGATTAACACCATTACCTGCTGTGCTGTAGGTTACATGTTTAATCAAAGCCCATACAATTTTTTAGATGAATGATTGTGGATATAATATAGAAAACACATCATTATGATATTGTCAGATGGCGCAAAATACAATGGTGAGTGAGAAATATATCTCCAGTGATAAAACCCAGTGCTCTATGTCTCTATGATACACAGCGTGGATGGGCTTTCAGAGGGAGAGGCATGACTTCGCGACAGCCATATTAGACACTCACTGTACATCAGTGTGGAACTGTAACGTTATGTTATTTCGCCCGTGGAGGCTGCTGAGCCTGAAGCGCCAGCGGGGCGACGCGGTGGTTTATCCCCGGCTTCCGTGCGCCGCCCCCGGCTTGACTCGGTTCAGCTCCAGCAGCAGCAGCGGCCGTTCCTCCGTTGTAGAAGCCCTTCAATGACAGCGCTCTCATATTTTGCGAATGCATAAACTATATCTTAAATTATGGCTATGTGTCTAATATGGCTGTCGCTTATCAATGACTTCGCGACAGCCATATTAGACACATCGCCATAATTTAAGATATAGTTTATGCATTCGCAAATATGAGAGCTCTGTCATTGAAGTGGGTGGTGGCAGCATTACTAACAGTAGCGATTTTTATTGTTTTGTCATGACCAAACATAATCCCAACATAGATAGGAGGTGTACTGTATGTCAAATGTCGGTCATGTGGTGGAAGAGTTTAGTACAGTCACACAACAGAACACCGCTGTAGTACAGTCACACAACAGAACACCGCTGGTTCGACAAGCGCTTCTGCCGCGTCTCTCTTGCCGCAAGGGCGTGTGCTAGTGGATTGATTGATTGGCCGTGTGGCCAATCAGAGAAACGCTGAACGAAAAGCTGAACACAAGTTGGTTGCCTTTAATATTCACACGTCCAGGCAACCGAGGGTCCACAAAACCTGCAGGTGTTTAAAAGCACTCTTTCCCTTCCTCTCTTCCTCATTCTCTCTCACCATGACACTAAAGTTCTGCCCTGTCTCACAAAAGATACAAAATTGTCAGCAGCCAGCAGCCAATTAAAAGTGATGTACCTCTCCAGTAACTCATTAGGGAGTCTAATAATGCCCTTGCTGTGGCCTGTCTAATTATGACATCACACCTCGCATCACTGGTCACTCATAGCAATGGAAACAACAAAGTACTGTACCTTCCTTGAGTACAATTCTGAGATAATAGATCAAGTAAATTATTTTAGACAAAAACGTAACTCCTAACGTAATAATAATATTCTAAAATGACCCAAGTTTATTTCCTGTTGCAATGTTTGCTAATGCAATTAAAACTCATTTTACAATCATCACTATTTAAATTGTATATGAAAACTATATTTAATAATCTCTTATATAATCTAAAATAGTATAAGGATACTGTTTTGCAATTATTAAAGGGTTAAGAATAGATTGTAAGGGTAGGTATTGTAACAACCCCATCCCTCCTACAGGTTGGTTAACTCATTCAGTGCCAGCTATTATCCCCAACCTTTTTGAGTTCCAATGATAACACTGAGGTCCGTGAGTGTATAGAATACTAAAATCGAAAAGAAAAAAAAACTATGAAAACCAGAGAAATCTCGGGTATGGCGCTCAACTGCTGGCAAGATAACCCGAGAATGGGTTATGGCACAGAAAGTGTTAAGGGACATGAATGTGTGTTTGTTTGCTAACCTGTCTGTCATTCACAGCCTGGCAATCAGACACACCTATGCAGGTGTGTCAGGAGGAGGAGTCACACATGTCTAAAAAGGACTGGCTTCTCCATTTTGGCTATCTCTCCTCCAAGCTGGTCATGGCCTTTTGTTTTGTTTGGTTTGTTTGTTTCTCATCTTATCACTTACACACACCACAGACTGACTCATCCATGCACTCACTACAGCACTGATATTACTGATCCACTCATTGTTTAATTCCTTTATTGTAAATAGTTCCATAGCTTAATTAAATTACTTTTCTTTAAAATCATCAGGTACTTGTGTGGTCTCCCTTGTTTTGTCTGTACCCTGAGCATGGTTCATGACAGTATATAAGCATATGATTCAAATGGGCGCACATGCATTCAGACCAGATGTAAATGGCTGCATTTATATAGTGTTTTTATCCAACACGCTTTACAATTTGTTCCTCACATTTGACCCATTCACTCACACATTCACACACCGACGGCAGAGGCAACCATGCAAGGTGCCAACCTGCTCATCAGGAGCAATTAGTGTCTTGCTCAAGGACACTTCGACACACTGCCCGGGAGGAGCGGGAATCAAACCAGGAACCGCTGGATTACCAGACGACTGCTCTACCTCCTACTACTACTACTACTGTCTACTGTCGGGACAATCATAACGATGACGTTCAAATGGATAAATACATGGATAATATGTATTAAGTCAATGGCTGCCAACAACGAGTATACTCGTTACAGCCCGTCAATTGAATAACGCCAACAACGAGTATACTCGTTATTGGATCGTTATTTCTTTTATTCGCTATTTCCATTCATAAATCATCCAGGTATGCTCTGGTACTGTGTGGCAATGTGTTTTCTTGTAACGTGGATCAAGATATTCACCCGATCGCATTGAATCGCCTTCGGGACACCAGATTGATTATGCTGTTGGGGGTTATGGCATGGGCCAAATGGACATACGATCTAGCAGATGGCAATCAAATAATTGGAATATTCTTTTTGGAGTCTCATCGGCCACAGGTAAGAGCAATCTTTTTTTGTATTATCTTTTTTTTCTTCTCCTTTTTCCGTTTTTCTTCCATCCCAATGTTAGTCGTTATGACAATTCCCAATCCCCTTCCTGGTCGTTGCGCACTCTACCCCCTACCGTCGGTCTGGGAGGGCAGAGACTATCACATGCTTCCTCCGACACATGTGTAGCCAGCCCACCGCTTCTTTTCACCTGGCAGCGCGGACTCTCACTGGGGGAGTGTAACGTGTGGAAGGGTCACACTACCTCCACCAGATCCTTCCCTCGCTGTGCAGGCGCCCCGACCGAACTGTAGGAGTCGCTGTTTACAACGACCAGGACCCAGCCCACCGGCTTTCCCACCCGCTGACACTGCCAATTGTGTCAGTATGGACGGCCGACCAAGCCGGAGGTACCGCAGCTGGATTCGATCCCACAGTCTCTGCTGTGGTAGACAGATGCTTAGTCCGCTGCGCTACCCGGCCGCCCTAGGTAAGAGCAATTTAACCTAAATTTCAGCTTGGTTGTCCATTGTTTTCATAGCCAACAGCGTATGCTGTTGTACTAACGAATGTCGTTATTGACAATCAATTAATCAGAAACGACCCCCCCCCCTTTCATGCATGCATGATGGAACATAATATACCGATCATATGCATTTACATTTTTTATTGTAGCATGTATAGGGACGAAATGCCAATGGATTAAGTATAATATGTGTCACAGCCTAATACTAGCCTCCCAGGAATTACCCTAGACCACTCTAAAACTATACTTATATTCACCACGGTATAAAACGAGAATGTATGGAGGGAAAAAATATTCCTTTTTCACATCTTGAACTATAGATACTCGATGTCAAATGGGCCATAGTATTGCATATATAGCTATAATATTTAAATAGTTATAGCCCTGCAAACAAGGTGAGTGACTCCCACTGTTTACAACGCTGGCGGTAGCTACTACATGATGAGGCTAATGCATGGCGGTCAATGAGTTAAAAAAGATTTGCTGAAGGATGGGAGTTCATTCATTTTCAGCTCAGACGGGCAAACTAGCCCTTCTTAGATGAGGGTCAGTGGTCAATGGAGCCTACCTGTGCTGACGGTGAGACTGGCCTCTTGGCTGAAGCGCTTCCCGGCAGAGTTGGACGCAACACAGTGATAGGCACCCTCGTCCTCCTTAGTCACTCCCAGAATCTGGAGCACGCCGTTAGGTAGGGAGATGAACCTGCTGCACACAGGAGGACAGAAGAGAAGGCAGATGAGTGAGACAAGGGGAGGAGAGAGGAGAGAAGATAGGGGAGGAGATACTTGATTGATTGATTGATTGATTGATTGATTGAAAACTTTCATTAATAGATTGCAGAATGGGTACAGTACAGTACAGCTCACTACACACAATTATTAAGGGGATGCAGACCAGAGAAAGACTTTCATCTTGTTTACATAAGGGTCCCCCATTTTCAATTAATAATGACATTTATGACATACACAACATACAGATATACAGATATAATAATCTAATCATCTAATCATGACATTTATGACATACATGACATACAGATATTACTTAGATACTTTTGTGACATGCAAGATATGCAAATGTACAGTACTGTTAAACAGATCCTAACAGTAAATATATACATACGAGGGGGAGGGAACACATTAGGAGGGGGTGGGTGGGTGGGTGGGAGGGGGGATCAGACATTTACGGGGGCCAGTTTCGAATTGCAGCCTCCCGTAGGTGCTCTTTGAGAGCGGTTTTGAAGGTGGGTAGTGATTCACATTTTTTACGGCTGTGGGTAGGGCGTTCCACATTGATGTGGCATAATTACGGAACGTGTTTAGTCCCTTGTTTGAGCCGAATCTGGGTTGGACATGATTTGTGGAACTCCCTCGGGTGTTGTGGTCAATGGTATTCAGTGGCCTTTGGGAAGTATTTCGACATGTACATGGGTACCTTAGTGGTGTAGTGAATCTTGTAGACCAGGCCCATTGCAAGTTGCTGTACTGCCGTCTACTCTAAGCCATCCTAGGTTGTGAAAATTGGCAGGGGTGAGGTGGATTCTAGGAGTAAGGTCAAGCAGTAGTCTGACCAGTTTGTTTTGTGATGTTTGTAATCTTATTTTTAATGCCTTTGAGGTGCTTTGGTACCATGAGGTGCAAGCATAGTCGTAGTACCCTTGAATGAGTGCTCCTGCCAGAGTCTTCAGGGTATTCTTGTTTACCAGAGAGGAGATCCGGTACAAGAATCTTGTTAGTTGGTTGACTTTTTTGATTACATTGGATGCCATCTTGTCACAGGAAAGAGTTGCTTCTAGGATGGAACCCAGGTATGTAATTTCATCTTTCCTTGTGACAATATTGTCACTCACTGTAACAGAGAAGCCATTGTTCTTGCTGAGTTTGTTATTTGATCCGAAGAGAATGGACTCTGTTTTACCCAGGTGTAATGATAGTTTGTTATCAGCGAGCCAGGTGCAGATTCTGCCGAGTTCTGAGCTGAGGGTTTGTTCAACTGGAACAAGTTGCAGTCACAAGCTGATGACAATTTGCATAAATTAGGAACAGTAACAGTCCGAGTATGCTTCCTTGTGGAACACCACAGTTCACTGAGATGGGGGGGATAGGGTACTGTTACTGTACCTCTACCATCGGTTATTTCCCCTCCAGGTAGGATTACATCTAGCTCACTGATAAACTATCAAAACCAATTGCTTTTTTGTCAATCAGAATGGAGTGATTGAGTGTCGAAAGCCTTTTGGAGGTCCAGCATGACCATGCCGCAGTATTTGCCCGTGTCCACCTCTTGTTTGATGTGGTCATGCAAATAGAGAAGGCATATGTCAGTGGAGTGGGATGTTCTGAAACCAGATTGGAATTCATAGATTAAATTTTTTTCCGCAAGGTATTTTTCGACCTGTTCGTAGACTATTTTTTCCATGACTTTCGAGATGGAGGTAACTCATAGGGGCTTGGTTGCTTTGATCCAGGTCCATGACACTCTGTTTCACCAATATTTGCTGGTTAACCACATGACCATTTAAAATACTGAGATGAATGCATCTGCATCATATATATTTAGGGAGCAACAGTACCATGCTTTTCACCACCGATACCGATTCAGAGTGTTAAACCTGAAAGTCTTACCTTGAAAATCCGATTGTTAGAAAAAGCCTTGTCTATGACTGGTAGAGTAAGTCGCTGTGATCGTTACATAAACACATTTCACGTTCGGTAAAATAGACATAGGGGGGCCTTACCTTAGCCAGAAGGTAATCCGAAAAGAATAATTCCGATTATCCCATCGGCGATCGCGATTACAAGTTTATATGTAATTACACGTGTCTACTGGACACTATAGGTTCTGAGGCAAGCAGATCTGTTTTCGATTGCTTTGGAAGAGCTCGTCCCCCACAGAGCGAGTCAGGACAGAAAGGGATCATTGACAGACACTGTCTGAACTAGACTATCCGAGTTCAAATGGTAGACAATACTGCCATCTGGTGAGATTCGATCGGCATTGCAGTTCCAGCGTATGTGGCTATGCCAAAGTGAGTCAGAGCACTCTGTCTATTTTATCTTACTCTTTTTATTATTGTCTATTTAAAACTGAATCAAACCATAAACAAGGTGGCCTGTTAGTATGTTAGATCCTAATGTGAAAAACTGTGATTGTATATGTCTGCACTTTATGTGCTCATTTTATGCCTGTCTTTTTTCTGTTGTGAAGCACTTTGAGCTGCAGTTTCTGTATGAAAGCCAGGTGCTATACAAATAAAGTTTATTATTATTATTATTATTATTATTATTATTATTATTATTATTATTATTATTATTATTATTATTATTATTATTATTATTATTATTATTATTATTATCCTTGAACCACGGAATATGAGTGAAAAGACAACTATTGATTGAAAAGAAGAAAAAGATGGCATGGCGCTGTAAACACATCCCCGCTCATCTCTGATGCAGCTTCTCCAGCGACCTTAACACTAGCACAGCCATGGAGAAAATTACACTAATTCCCGCCGGGTACGGGTCAGAAGACCCGACAGCCTTTAGAATGGAGATGGGAGGGAGAGAAGGGAGGGAGGGTCAATGAGGGAGGGAGGGAGAGGGAGGTATAGAGAGGGAAAGAGAGGGAGAAAGAGAGAGACAGAGAGAGGGAGGGAGAGGGAGGGAGAAGGAGAGAGGGAGGGAGAGAGAGAGAGAAAGGGAGGGGGGAGAGAAAGGGAGAGAGAGAAAGGGAGGGAGAGAGCGAAAGGGAGGGAGGGTCAAGGAGGGAGGGAGGTGGCCGCTCAGCAGAAATAGCTGAAATAACGTTCTAATTCCATTTTCCTGAAGTCATTTTGAAATTTCAGAAACCGTGCCAGATAAAACGGGTACTTTTAGGAAAAGTCATTGAGTGACAGAGCTGGAGCTCGACCGAGTGACAAGGATACATTTATTGAAAATGCCTAGGGGTCATGTGACCTGTGCTAGTGTTAACCTGAAAAGTAAGCTCAGCTTTTGTACATACATAACCACAATTAAGCCATGATATTAAAATCACTACCTTCCACACAAAGAAGACACAAATAAAAATGTATTGAATGTCAATCAGAAGAAAAAGGAGGTTTGGTTGTTCTCTGCACAAAGTGGAGTCGTATTGTCAATATTTAGATGTCCAATTCCACCACACAGATACAAACAGATGTGTATCGGACATCTCACAGATAAGCATGGGGTCAGGTTTCAGGCGCTCTATACTGCTCACGGTCTGCTGTCCCCCGGGGGGACCGTGGAATTCAGCTCTCCATCCTGCATTCTCACCCTGCCTCTAGCATGACCTATTAATCCCACAGACATACCATTAGTGGCAGTGGATGGGGGGGGGTGGGGGGGGGGGGGGGTAGAAGGGAAGGGGGGAAATAAAAAAGGACAGGAAAGAAAGAAAGAAAGAAAGAAAGAAAGAAAGAAAGAAAGAAAGAAAGAAAGAAAGAAAGAAAGAAAGAAAGAAAGAAAGAAAGAAAGAAAGAAAGAAAGAAAGAAAGAAAGAAAGAAAGAAACAAACAAACAAACAAACAAACAAAGTAAGGGAAGAGAGTTCAAGGAAGAAAAATGACAGGTGGGGAGGGGGTGAGAGAGGGAGAGAGAGAGAGAGAGATGGAGAGAGAGAGAGAGAGAGGTGAGAGTGAGGGCCACTGATGCACTGCTCATCTTAACACATTGTGCGCCAAAATCGCTGTTCAGCGTTATTGCCCGCCATGCGTTGTCTGCCAAGATCGCTGTACAGCGTTTTTTAGATCAATATTTAATTTTTTCGCCATGGCATTCATAATTCATCCAACCACCCCCGGTGCTGCAGCTGGACCCTAGATGTGACTGCAACGACGGCTCAATACCGCCGCCTGGTGGATGGTCGGGCGAGTTACACTCGCAAAACAGGAAGTGCCATCAGTGCATCGATGAAAGTCCTCCAGCAGTCACATCTCGTTACGGGACTCCTGACAAACACTATAGTGCATATGGATCGCTTTCTAAACTTAATAATCGATATGATTTCGGCGTTTGTTGCGCCATACAAACCGGAAATGGACCTAGGCGATCGGCGTCGTATAATTGGGATCTTTCACCGCCAGTCTCATTGGCCCACGGTAAGAGGAATATAACGTTATTTTCAACCCGATTGTGCATTTCCTTGTTTGCAAACCATCTGGTCAATATATCCACCCATACTACATAAAGCAGTTACTGATGATCAAGGAATTATAAACGACCCCCCCCCCCCTTTCCTCCACACATAATGCATAATGTATACCGATCATATACATTTGAATTTTTGTATATAGCGTGTATGGGAAAGAAACGGCAATCGATAATCTATATATGCGTTTGTGCCTGATCATCAACTGATCATGAGTATGTGTTAGGGCTGGGCGATATGACGATATTATATAAATATCGGGTACAGTTCATTAACGATACACTTTTTAAACATATCGTGGATATCGTGATGTTTTGCCCTCGCGTTAGAGGCCGCTGCGGCTGAGATGAGACTTACAAGCGCAGTGCTAAATGCTTTCCTCTCCCTCTCGCAGAAAAAAAAAGTCAGTCACACACACACTTGCCCAAATTACGTCATCTACACGCACATACACACACGCAAGCGCACACACCTAGCCAGAGACAGATAGGCGGTGGCTCGGTGCTAGGGATGCCCCCTGAAACCCAGGAGTAAGCTCCGACGTTAACGGTACTGCTATCGGTAAGTTAGTCTATGAGCGGATTAGCTACGGAGCTAACAGAGTGTACCATCCATCTGCGACGCAACAGTGGCAGCAACAGTGGACACGGAGTAATGCTAACGTTATGTCGAGTTCATACTACACTACACGTATGAACTCGACATAACGTTAACGTTACTCCGTTTCCATGAAGTGTTTAATTAGCAGCAATATGTTGTTGAAAATGTAACGTTAACCGGAAAACCGGAAATGGAATGCGAGGACAGGAAGCCGTCATGAAGTCGGCTTCTGGCCCTTGTAGTCATATATATTGTAGTCTTTTAATCTTATTAACTAAAAGATTTTAACAAAATAAAAAGCAGCAGCACTATTGGATAACTGAGTCATGTTTGCTATGTATTTCTTTCTTTAGGGGAGTAGGACATTTGTTTCACAGTTTTAGCAGGATGTTTTATAGATGGCTAGGTTAAACACAGGTTTTTGTTTTTAAGAGGGGGGGTTTGATTTGATTTGATTGAAGTTTATTTCAAGTATGCAACACAACAAACAAACATCAAGTACAGATATAGCCTTAAGCCGTTCAAATAATAAATGTATACATACATGTAAATAAATAAATAGTTACAATATGTAATCTAATCATCTAAATCTAATCGAATATATAATATAAAAAAACTAAAGGCTAAAATGCTAAATATATAATCTAAGAATCCAATAATCTAAATCTAATATATAATATAAAAATGCTAAATGCATGAGTCTTTTGTCTTTAATGTTCGCTTGCAAACTCAAATACTGTATTGGTAAGCCTCATAATGAATTGTTTGGGGAAAAAAGGAAAAACATTGTGATCCTGTATCGCCGAAAGGTCAGAAAATATTGTGATATAATATTTAGGCCATATCGCCCAGCCCTGGTATGTGTGCTTCGTAATGGTCTGCACACTAACAGATTAAAGAGGATTCATCATGAAGAGGGAGGCTCACACACAACCACATTCTCTCTTAATTTAATGAAATAAATATATGTATATATATAATATATAAAGGGAACTCCACACTCATGTGATAATAATAAGACAAACATGGAGGTAGTTGCCATTTCGGCACAAAAAATCATGGCTGGTCTAGAACTTGCCTTGAGTGAGAAGCCATCATAAGAACAGGCAGGGTGCGAGCACCATATTCTAACAATAAGATCTATTTAACCTGTTCCACCCCAGGTGAAAATCTGCATAAAATGTATACCTAGGTAAATGGAATATTGCTCCACTTCTACAAGGGCTATTTGCATATTCTTGGTATCTAGGAACATCTATGGACCTCAATGAATGTATTCTCAGTCTCAGAAATATTGTGTCTATAACTAGGCTTGCTTAAATTCTGATGAAACAAAGGAAAATATGAATTATGATTTTTCTTTTCATCTTTGACAGTGAATAAAACCATGATAATAATGACCAAACTTAGAAAACTGCCACTGAGCTCATTCAGTACCCTCTTGAGATCATGTGTACAAAAGATCTAAGGAAATTAATAAAGGGAAGATGATCAAATTGAAGGTTTTGTATATACAGTACTGAATTCTCCCATCCGAGGAACAGGCTGGATGGAGGACTATGCTACTCATTAGAACACAGGCTGGTGTGATAGCACCACAGACACATTTAGAGCAGTGGCGTCGTTAGCCCTGGGCTTCCGGGGCTTTAGCCCTGGGCTTCCGGGGCTTTAGCCCCGGATGTTTTTCTCCTAGCCCCGGATCTAAAAAAAATTAAAAAAAAATTGTTTACATTTTTTTTATATATATATATATATTTTTTTTTTTTTATGTCAGCATCCCCATTGTCTGTGCTGAATGTTTGTTAGTGTTTGGTATTTTTTGTTGGTTTTTAGTACTTTTAAACATTTTTAGTAAGTAGTTTTCATTTGATCCTATAATTCTTTCATTCACCGATTTGTGGACTTTTTTTTTTAGTGTCCTGGGCCCCGTTCCCCGTACCTGGATAACTGAGTTAGCCGGATAACTTTCGGTCAAGTCTGACTTAAGCCGGACCTTCCTGTTCCCCGAAGCTGGATTGTCTAAATCACCATGACAACAGATCAAAAAGTTTGAGCCTGGTCGAGAGCAGGGTTTAAGTTCAAGTTAGCCGGATGAACCATCGCCACGCCCCCGCAAAGAAATGACAGCCCGTTTCCTGAAATTATTCCCACAGTCTACGATCTGCATTATACCATTCTGAATTACGTTTTTGTGCTCCATTCTTCCAGAGGGGGCTTTTGAAATGTAAAATAGACCCAAAATGCTGATACTAAATTCACTTTGTCCTAAATAATGCACGTTATATACCGTGGCGCTCGCTCGGTGCGATGTACACATTATGTGGTTATTTTAATTGTAACTGGGATTAAGATGTCTGATGAGATGCGCTGTTTGACGGATTTGAGAAATTGAATGAGCCGTTGACGTCACATTAATGAATGAGAATAAAGAGATAAAACTTCATTCAAAATAAAGAATATTCTAAACACAGGTCTCTCGTTCATTAATGTATAAACAATGAATTTATCCCATCTGGCACAGTGGCGCAGCGGTAGTGCTCAATCCTGGCAACCCGGCGACCGGTGTTCGAAACCCCGTGTTTCCATTATAATTTTTTGGAATATAATATTAATGATTATACGCCAAAGTAGCCTAGTTTTAAGTTAAAATATTATAAATCTACATGCATTGAGGATGTCATTCTTTATATAGCTCTCAACGTGCACCAAATTGAATTATTCCTACATCGCAAAAAGAAGGAAAAGACTAGGTTTCGAACCCCGGTCGTCTGCGTGAAAGTCAAAAGAAGAACCCGTTACACCACAGTGGAGATAAGTAAATGATCGACCATACATCAATCAATGGGTAAGAGAGCTGTATCGTTATTCTGTATAACAGTTTAACTAATTATTTTCGCTAGCAAGATCTCATTTGATTATTCAATCCAGCAGGCAAGTTTAAAGAAATATAATCTGATTGATTGAGGTAATGAGGGACTTAAAATTAGCCTATAGATAACGCATTTAACTTGTCGGCGAGGCGATTGAGCCGTACTGCAATATGTTAATAAAGTTTTAAATCAATTAATCAATCAATGCCGCTAGAGAATCAGGATCTCTGCTATCGATACGTGCTGGCTTTTCAACTGGAGCGGCCGCGCGCACTTATCCTGGGTCTCAAGTCTGGTTTGAGTTAACAAGACTGAATCCACCTTCGAGGAACAGGAAAATCCCGGCTTCAAACATCGGGTTAACTGAATCTGGATAATGACATCTTGATCGACTTAGTTGAACCAGGTACGGGGAATAGGGCCCTGAAAGGCGCCTTATAAATCAAATGCATTATTATTATTATTATTATTATTATTATTATTATTATTATTATTATTATTATTATTATTATTATTATTATTATTATTATTATTATTATTATTATTATTATCATCCAGGAGGGAAAAGACACTTTGGATAGTAGGGACTGCATCTCTGCCTTTCCTGACCAGGAAACACTTTGCAACTGTGATCTCCTCTGGCAATAGTTGGATATTGTAATGTGTGGCGAGGGGTTGCAGCAATTCCACTGAGAGAAACTGGTCTGAGGCTGGATAACATGCCTGTATGCCTCTCATAAGTTGTTATCCAACTCATGAGAACCTGCTCTCAAGCTCTTGCAGCATTCTGTCGACGACTGGATAGAACAGTCTCTGTCTCAGCTGATCTCCTGAGCTGAGGTCTGAGCTTGTGCCACAAGATGACTCAACTACATACTATTACTCGTCCATCCTTTTCTGCTTCCTCCTTTGGCTGGTAGTATGTTCCTCAATCCAAAGGCCATTACATATGGCCTTTGTCCTGTCATACATGTCCACTGCCATCTCTGAGGTGCGATAACCTTTGAGTGTGTCCTGCACTGTGCTTTTAAATAGTACAGATATTGAAGATGTGCACTTTAACGCAGCAGCACCTGGAGCCATCCATACCCATGTCCAGTGTCCTATAATAAGCTTTAATCGAACCTCGGATAGTCCGGTTGGTTTTTGGTGGTGTGAAAGCTCATTCACTCTTGCAAGTGAACCCTGCTGCGGTTCATTTGAGATGTGAATGCAAAGCGGACCAAAGGCAGGAAAAGACCCAAAAATCGATTCTTTTTTTTATGAGAAGACTGAAACATGTATATAATGAAACACACAATAGTTTTTTTCCGATTGCCTAAGCATGATTTTGAAAACGGGGCCCGGTGTTTCAAAACACACAATTAGCACAACCACACACACAATTATCAGAACACCTCAGATCCTTTGCTAAATTAAACACTTGTCAAAACCATACACTAATTTTGTTACCATATGAAACACACGTTACATAATGACTTAATTCAGTTTGAACCAGTTACACACACTGCTGTGCTTAACCTAAAACACATTTAGCAATTCTACTTCTCAGTGATTAGAGTACTGTAAGTGAAGTACGCAGAGAATGTGCAAATATACAATAAATTCACCAAACACTACACAAGACCAATGCTGTAGACTGATGAAAATATAATTTATTTATCTACATATACCCAAATCAATGATGCAGACTGATGAAAAAAATTACATTTTCTCTCCATATACCCAAATCAATGATGCAGACTGATGAAAATATAAATGTTCTCTCCATATAACCTAATCAGTCAACATTTCAACATGGAGAATCACAACAATACATGTCCCAGTTTTCATGCTACTATGTGCATAACACTGTAAGCTCAGCAAATATCAGACAAACATAAAATACTGTATCCAGTACAGGTTAAAATTACAGTAACACAATTTTCTTTTTGAAAAAATTTAAACAGAAAATACTAGACATTATCTCTTTGCCTAGCTGGATCTGGCAAGATAGTTTTTTTGTTGTGATTCTCCATGTTGACATGTTGACTGATTTGGGAAAATGGGAGAAAATGTATATTTTCATCAGTCTGCATCATTGGTTGTCTTGTGTAGTGTTTGGTGAATGTATTGTATATTTTCACGTTCTCTGTGTACAGTACTTCACTCTCCTTCCATTTTGGTTGAAGACAGGTGAACTCACCTGCTGCATTTTTATAGTGCTTAAACCTGATTGTGTATCTACAATTAAGCAATGGTGTGTTTGTGCATCTGATGGCTGTGTTTAACCAATTGGCTCATATGTGTGGTAATTTGACATTCTGTGTCTAATGTAATGCAAGTGTGTTTAGTGTTTTGCAAATCACTGTGTGTATTGTTTTGCAAAAAGTGAGGCTGACATTGTAGGGGTGCAAATCTGGGCCTATATTTTGCTCCTTGAGTGTAAGGTTTTGCTAATTGTGTAATACTTTTGATTTGAGTGTTTATGCAATTGAAGAAAACTGTAAAGACTAGAGATGAACTGTTTATTTATTTTGTACATAGGCTGTGCATATGTTTGTTTGTTTATTTGCTTATGTGTATGATTCTTAACTGTGTTTTTATTTTGTTATTGGTGTATATGTGTATGTATGTACAGTATATGTATATATATATGTGTATATATGTATATTTGTACTCCTGTTGGGGCTTCTTGGACCAGATCAATGTTTTATCTGGCTAAATAAATAAATAAATAAGAAACTGATGATTTGGTCCTGTTAACTTTGAATTTTCTATGGGGACTGCCCAGATCCCTCTCATGGACCTGGACCTCACTTTGAGAACCTCTAATGATTCTAGTTATTCAGTATTCATCTCTAATTACTCTAAAATTGCGTATTTCTGTGCTTAAAAAAGAAGAAAAAAAAGGGGGGGGGGGGGACACCCCCCCCCCTCCACCCCCCTGGGCTGAAGCCCCTAATGTTTTTTTTAACCATAAAAACACCCCTGATTTAGAGGCATTGGAGGCCAGCAGAGCGACCAGTAAACTAGATCCGACATTGTCAAATTACAGTTGCGTCGCCGACCGTATGCGATTTCTCCCCCACTCGCACTAGTGCCACCCAGTTAAATTAGAACATGCACTTCCCCAGAACAGAGGTTGCATATGCAACCATTTTACTCGCAGTTTAAAGCCATGAATTAAGGTCCTGAATAAGCTACTGCACAGCAAATAAATATATAAAGAAAATACTCAAACACAGACTTTGGTAACACATTGTCTTACAAAGACCGTCTGAGTGAGGCAGATCACCACAAAAACCTACACAAAAATCAATGTAATATGGTATGCTATACAAAGTGTGTGAAATAGACAAAGTTCCACAGTTTATCCATTCTGAATTTGGCCACTCTTGAATTAATTCTGTAGCACAGGCTATAGCACACCATCCATCTCTGTTGAGAGGGAGTGAAGTCAGTAACAACTTGTGAGCTGTTTATTAACATTGCGGTTTAAAAAGGTCAAATGATTCACACACCAGGTGGAGAAAAAGGTGTCTACATTTCTTTCTCTCTGGGTTGCCAGATTGCACAAAACATAAACAGCTGAAGGATATTAGAAGGTGACACATTCTAATATGGCAACACAACTCTCACACAGAAAGCCCAATTAAATCCATGTGCTGCATCAAACCACTAAAACATCATCCTCCACATTTCTTCGCTTCCGATAGCTAAACTCACTCCTTTACGCATGCATTTTGCCATTGATAGTCAAATCCAAAATGCTTCTTTTGTGGGGAGTTGGTGTTGAGATTATCCATAGTTTCCTAAATGTTTCACTCTAGTCTACATAGGCCCCAGATACATTTATTACCAGAGTTTGGACAGTTTCAAAAGGAGTTCTAGACTGTGAGTGGCTTAGGACTCACTATGATAAGGTGGCCACAACCTGGCATCCATAGCCAGGCAGAGGGTTGCATGGTTGGAGTACACAGGCTACATCAGTCAAGCGGTGCTCCCGTCAATTTGGCCGTTTATTTTTTTTGTTTACAAGTCAGATTCAGATGTCCTGCTTACCAGTGTTGTGTAGGGTTGAGTGAAAGAAGCAACAATATATTGGCATTTTGAGTCAAGATGTGCACATAGCATGAGTACAAAATGCCAGCTTTGCGACGCAACCAAAATGTCAATAGTGTCTAGTGGCCCAGTAAACAGATCCGCCCATAAGGGATGGGGGGCTTTCTGTGTGTGTGTGTGTGTGTGTGTGTGTGTGTGTGTGTGTGTGTGTGTGTGTGTGTGTGTGTGTGTGTGTGTGTGTGTGTATGCCTACATAGCCCCTGATAGTAAGTCAGTTTGCATGCATGTGTTTGTGTAGGAGGGAAAGAATGAACCGTTTCAGGGGCCCGCCATTGCTTTGATCAAGCTTGCCTGTAAATGATCATAAGAGAGTATTTTGTGAAAAAAAATTAGATAAGTGAGGTGTGGGCGTGCAAGGCTATGGCAGTCGCAGTCTTTTTAGACCTTTTTCTTATTAAATTGTCCTCCATATATAGCTATTGCAAGAGGACAACTCAGGCTCAAGGCTTTACGGCACTTTTAATCTTCGCTGTAATAATGGACTGTTGCAATAGACTTGATTCAGACTTCCATCCCAAGATCATAATATGTGAAAATCACACAGAACACACATTCTATACAAAACTGTAGCCTCATCTTAACACTTTCTTCGCCAGGCTTATGTACATCATTATACCATCCTCTGCCAGCTCTATTTGTCTATGGAGAAGTTCCCCTTCTTTGCAGGGCTATAACTTTTTAAATTGTATTGCTAAATTGACATTACTATGGCCCATTCAACATCAAGTATCTATTGTTCAGGGTGTAGCAACGTTGTACTTTTTCATTCACATATTCATACTAAAATACGGTCTAAAGTATAAGTATGTTTTTATCGTTTTCTGCAACTTTCTGCAGAACATGATTTATAGCCCTACATGCATTATATTGATGATTGTATACAGTTTGATAGCGATCGGCGCGAGATAAAAAATGTCAAATGGACGTGCTTCTAGAAGTTACTACTTATCATCTGATGTTGACCGGATGGGGGGGGGGTCGTTTATAATTCCGTGGCCAACGTTAGATGATTCATCTAGTGTGGGTGATATGATCATTAGAGCAGTTTGTATCGAACACGTTAAAAAAAAAACGCTGAAACTCACCGTAGCTTCCTCGTAGCGTTGGGCGATGAGCGTGGAGCAACAATATTCCTATTATGGGATGTTGAAATATGCGATCCATCTCCAGGTTGTATAATAGTATATACGTCCAAATCATGTTGTTTATCGAGTTATTGGTAACGGATTGCTATCCATTGTGTTTAGCTCGAGTCCCGGGACTATTAGCGAGTGATTGGACCGAATTGGAATGAGCACCAGCTTCCGTTTCCGGTTTCCGGTTTGGGCGATCCGCCGATCGGCCACCAGATGGCGCTCTTGAACCGTTGGAGAGTTGAGAGGGGATCAACAGTAGATCTCAAGTCTCCGGGGGAGAAATATGATTGCGATCACAGATTTTTGAAATATTGATCTCAATGACGTGTTACGGCGTCATTGGCAGAATGAGCATGGCGGGGAATGACGAGTTTAGGCGTCCTTGGCAGAGAAAGTGTAAGCCTTTAATCAGAAGGCCAGTCCGAAGGGGCTTTGAACATGAAGGATTTCTTGGCCATTGCTTTTGAGAATGGAGAAACTGTGAAAAAATACTGTACAGAGTGTCTTAGACGATAAGTGCAAGAAAAAGGGACCATCAACTGTTTTAGATAGGCAGGATAGTCATAATGGATACATTTGAAAATCAATTGCAGCCAATGTCTCTGTCTTCTCTTGTGCCCCCGTAACAAGTTAGCAGAGTTATAATGCTAAGCAGGAAAGTGTTGCGTCAAGTTCAAGGCCATATCATTTATAATTTTTAATATACATTTTTTCAGGAAGAACACTAAGAGCATAACCTCAATATATGTGTAAAAGATTACAAATGTTTCCTAATTTTAACCACTTATCTTCCCGTTTGTTTGATAGTAAATCAATTTATTTCATATTTATACAAGTTTGGGGGCGGCTAGGTGGTGCAGTGGGCAAGGTGCTCACCACCAATGCAGGAGATGCTGGGTTCGAGCCCAGCTCTCCGCATTGCTATCAGCTTGGCTGGCCGTTCACTGCACCACCTAGCCGCCCCCAAACTTGTATAAATATGAAATAAATGGATTTACTATCAAACAAACGGGAAGATAAGTGGTTAAAATTAGGAAACATTTGTAATCTTTTACACATATATTGAGGTTATGCTCTTAGTGTTCTTCCTATTTAATATTGATGGGTATGATTTAATTGAATTTTATCATGTACTTATTTTTAACTCATGATGCAGACATAACGTGCAATAACTGTATGGGAACGGTCAATGTCTGTATACTATGTGAGCTGCGAGATACCCTGAATTTCCCCAAGGGGATTAATAAAGTATCTATCTATCTATCTATCTATCTATCTATCTATCTATCTATCTATCTATCTATCTATCTATCTATCTATCTATCTATCTATCTATCTATCTATCTATCTATCTATCTATCTATCTAATACAATTGGCAGTATTAGGGGGTGGGAAGCTAATGGGTGGGGATCGGACGTTGTGGACAGCGACTCCTACAGGTCGGTTGGTGCGCCTGCGCAGCAGAATCAGGAAGCGACGGGGGCGGCGCGCCCTCCAAACGCAGACCCCCAACGCTGAGAGATCGCGCTGTGCAGGTGAAAAGATGCGACTGCTGCTTCCTTGAGTACCGGAGGGGACACGTGATGTAAGGCTTAGTCCACATTGCAGCCGGCTTGTGGGAGGCATGGCCTAACAACGTTCGAGACAGGGGAGGGTAGAATTGGACGATACGAAATTGGGATGGGAGAAAAATAGAAAATGGGAGAAAAAGTAGACCAAAAGAAAAATATTTATACACGTTTTCAACCCCATATTGCAGTGTGGAAAACATGCACCAAGTCCTTGTGAAAAATAATCTGTCTTTATATTTACAAATTAATGACTAATTCGGTCAGAAATAGCTGAGACGCTAACGTTAGTAAGCACTGCTTATTGATTATTATATCCGCAGGGTTACAGTACACGTTCTCCCGGTACATTCTGAAGACACACCGCTGTCTTCCGCACATTAGTGAGATCAGAGCAGCGCAAGGGGGCGGCACCTCGGCATCAGGATGGACAATCCCCCCTCCTTCCTCTCCGTGTCACAGCTGCTGGGCTGAACATTTCCAATGCACGCATGATCGCTCTCCGTGCCCCACCACCCCCCCCCCCCCGAGAGCACTCTCTCACAGGCTGCAGCCCGCTGATCTCGCCCCTTGAAAGCGTAATGCCGGTTCTCTGGCTGGCTACATCAGCCATAGTGCAATTGCACCACCGTGTGTCGAAATTCGGTAACAGACTTTCTGGAATATTCCCTGACTCACGGCAGTATGGACAGAGCGTTCATTTGATAATTACATCGAAAATTTAATGAATGAGTGCAGATTAAAAATCAGCGTTTTAACATTAGAGTCAATGGGAAGAAAAAAAACCTTAGGTTAATTGGCAAGCTAAGGTCTATAACTTTTTTTTTAGAGGTATTCTAATGGTGATCATTTAACATAATGGATATATATCGAAAATGACCAAACGGACCCAATTTCATGACATAATAATCAACACAGCCATCGTTGTACACAGAAACACAAAAAAGAATAGGCAAAAAATACAAAATAGTCGCTAAGGGGGCAGAAGCAGCCAATAACAAATCTGCATAGTCTATTGTTAAAGTTCCAGTCTTTAATCTGGAACTGTCTCATGAGCCATAAGTAAGTAAGTAAGTAAGTAAGTAAGTAAGTAAGTAAGTAAGTAAGTAAGTAAGTAAGTAAGTAAGTAAGTAAGTAAGTAAGTAAGTAAGTAAGTAAGTAAGTAAGTAAGTAAGTAAGTAAGTAAGTAAGTAAGTAAGTAAGTAAGTAAGTAAGTAAGTAAGTAAGTACAATTATTTTGTAGCACACCTTTCACTACAAAACAGTGGAAAAACAAACAATCAATCATAATCAACAACAACCTTAAACAAAACACTAGGAATTACGAAACAAAGGCCAGTTTGAATAAATAACTGCTTTCAACTGCTTTCGGGGGAGATGGTGCGGCCCGCAGGGGTGGCATTCCCATCGCTGTGCATGGCAGTGTGAGTGGCGTGCGGGCTGTTTGTGTTTTCCTTCGGTCATGGCACGCTTTACCGGGGGTGTGTCTTGGATGGGGATGTGGTCAGTGTTAATTTAGTCAATGAAAATGATGACTAAATATGGTCGTCAATGAAGTTTTTTCACAGACACAGACACACACACACAACACACACACAGCTCCTCTCACTCACACACAGCAAACAAAATACCTAGAAGTCTGTCTGATCTGACTCATCCTCCTCTCCTCTCCCCCTACAGCTGTTGGAGATGGTGGAGCCTAGTGAGTGGATCCACGTCACCCTCCTGGACCAGGTTAAGAGCCATCAGAACCGCGGTGCTGGGGCAGAGGCTGCTACTTCGAGTTACTTTTAAAACATTATTTGCACATTATCTTTACATTTAAACTTGCACTTTAATTTGTATTATTTTATTTTGTTTTCATTATGATTGATTATTGTATTTATGTTATTAAAATACATTTGATTAAGCAAGTAGCTTAAGATCCAAATTAAAATGTTTCATGAGTCATTATTTTAATTTGCTATGTTATGTTAAGGCAGAGGGACTGGACAACACAGTGACATTCACAGGTGTGCAGACTTGAGCATGTGAGGTAAAACATGCACTGGAGCCCGGAAAAGGAGCCATGCCCACAGGAAGCAGAGATGGAGGGTGTGACAGAAATAATCGTTAGATTAGTCGACTAATCGAAAAAAGAATTGACAGATTAGTCGACTACCAAAATAATCGTTAGTTGCAGCCCTACCTACTGGTGATATATGGATTGATCAGGACAGCCAGTAAGCCCTGGTCAGAAAACCTCAGTGACCTACTGGTGATATGAATTGATCAGGTCACAGATGTACACATGTGCCTGACCATGCATGGCTTGATATGTGAAAACAAGCACCTTAAAATGTGTCCTAACCTTAATGGGAAGCCAGTATAAGGAAGATAGGATGGGTGTGATGTGGCTTGACCTGCTAGACCTGGTCAATAGCCTTGCAGCAGCGTTCTGGACCATTTGTAGATGGTTCAGGGGCAACTTTCTGAGGCAGGTGAAAAGAGAATTGCAGTACTCCAGCCGGGATGATATAACCATGTGAATTATCAACTCCAGCTCAGGTTACAACAGACCTTAGCTTGGCAATGTTTCTTAAATGGAAGAAAGAGGCACAGTGGTATGTTGATCAAAGTGCATAGCCTGATCAAATTTAACACTGACTTTTCTACTAGCCACTGACAAGGTTAAATAGACAGATAGTGTATTGAGGGGAAACAAATATTTATCAGGTCAACAGCACCAAGACAGTGAATTCCATGCCATTTAGATGACTCTCTCTCTCTCTCTCTCTCTCTCTCTCTCTCTCTCTCTCTCTCTCTCTCTCTCTCTCTCTCTCTCTCTCTCTCTCTCTCTCTCTCTCTCTCTGCCTAAACAATGTTCCCTACGATCCAG